>NC_060138.1:568503178-568806209 GCF_021461385.2 Schistocerca piceifrons
TACAATGGCATTGTTTTTCTGGTGAAATTCTCTATCTGTTTGATACGTCACTTGACCACATTCCCATTTGAAATTTTGGAATTGAATCCAAGATGGCGGCTTTCAATATGGCCGCCATGTTGGTGGCATAGCTTATAAAGTTTTCCCCTTCCCTTTCCTCGTGTGTAGGGACTCTGTTTCCTTGTTTGCTACTCGATTTGAATTTTATGAGGGTGTTTCCGGACTTTTGGACCACCCTGTATTGTAAATAGTGAAGGTGAATATATATTATTGATCGTTAAAGGCTCTGTTACGTGTATCAGTTGTGTTTATTAAACTTATAGAAAAACTCTACGAACTTATGCATCAACCCAATACATCAGGGACAGTTCAACTCTTCTAAAGCTGCCCAAGCCGACCGTTGCTGACGTGTAGGGAAGTGGAAACGCGAAAGAACAGTCACATATAAATCGAGACCGGGCATACTTCATGGACTGACGGACAGGCACCATCGATCATCGCTGAGGGTCGTTCTAGAATTTCACATGAAATCAGCAAAGAAATCACTCGTGAGTTACAGAGTGCAATCAGCAGTCGAGCAAGCAGAATGACAGAGTTGAAAAGAAAGGCGCACAGTAGTCGAGCAGCTCCTCATAAAGCACACATTTCTGCACTCGATGTTTGAGGCGGCGTAAAGAACGGCGCTACTGGACAGTGGGAGACAAAACGAGAGATTTGGAGTGATAAGTTATACTATACTCCGCGCTAATCCGATGGAAGCGTTTGCTTTGAGCGAACACCTGCCTTCATGTGTAGTGCCAAAAGTGAAGTACAGAGGCTTTACAGTATTGGAGTGTTTTTCATGGGTAGGACATGGTTGCCGTACAGAACTTAATAAAACGCTAAATGCGGAAGAATGTGGATACATTTTGCAGTATTGTATACTGTGTATATTCGAAGAAAAGGATGGCAATGCAGTCTATAAAAAAGCTTCATCTCTGAGACAATGCTTTGTGGCCATAAACATTCCTGAAACGGACTGACCTGCCCAGAGTCTCGACCTGAACCCAATGGAACACCTTTAGCATTAGTTACTATACAGACTTCCCTCCAGATCTCAGCGCCCAACAATACTACCTGCTCTGGTTTCGGCTCTTGAGGAAGAATGACATTCAGATATCCCATTGAACGTGTCTCCACTAGAGTTCAAGCCGAAGCGTCGACACACTCCTTATTAGCGTCCACTAACAGGTGATCGTATGTTTTACACCAGACAGTGAGTGGAAGCAGGAAGCATTAAAGGAAGAATTTCGACCCAAAAACTACATTAATGCCTGATAATTAGCTGATTTGCTGCATGTCATGCGTGTGATGGCCGGTCGTAAGCCGTGCTTGGACAGGTCAGTCGCCAGTGAAAAGGCAAAAGTCCGAGATTCGGATCGCGATCAGGGACACGATTTTAATCTAACAGGAAGTTTCAAATTAGAATTAACGATTTGCACATATCCGTTAACCTGAAACGGCCTTATGTTTACTAATCAGCTGAATGAGTGCTGCTTCCATCTCTTTTCATTTGAATTGGAAAGACTCCACGGTATCTTGTGTATCCGTTGCTATCTACATTCATTTCTTTGCTTTCATTTGCTAGTAGGTTCTTCTGATGATCTATTGTTAATTGAGATACTAACACCCTTTCTTTGGAGTACAGTTTTGATTCCAATACTGTAAATGCTTAAAACAAATGGTTCAAATGGCTCTGAATGGGACTTAACATCTGAGGTCATCAGTCCCCTAGAACTTAGAGCTACTTAAACCTAACTAACCTAAGGACATCACACACATCCATGTTCGAGGCTGGATTCGAACCTGCGACCGTAGCGGTAGCGCGGTTCCAGACTGCAGCCCCTAGAACCGCTCGGCCACACCGGCCGGCGGTTAAAACAAATGATAAAGAAAAATCCTACAGGAAATCAACTCAATACATGTATATCTGCTGTATGAAAAATAATGTAAATGTCGTGTGACTAGGGCCTCCCGTGGGTAGACCGTTCGACGTGTGCAAGTCTTTTGATTCGACGCTACTTCGGCGACTTGCGCGTCAATGGGGATGAAATGATGATGATTAGGACAACACAACACCCAGTCCCTGAGCGGATAAAATCTCTGACCCCGCCGGGAGCCGAACTCGGGACCTTAGGATTGACGTTCCGTCGTGCTGACCACTCTTTTCTTTAATATCATTTTGTTCGTTTTTTTAGTTCGTTGCATCTACTCGGGGCGGACGTTGCAAGACACCCGTTTCAGTTCGTCGTTGATCCATTAGCTCAGTTTGTTTTATTACGGAGGGCAGCTCACTCTCTGACCGAACACACTGAGCTACCGTGCCGGCAAACCACTCAGCTACCGGGGACGGACGCAGTGTGAAAAGACCAGTGGCTATTTAACATGCATTTATTGTAGACGTTATTCCAGTAGAGAATAAGATGAAATTTCTGGTAAGTAGGTAGGCACGTCACTTATTTGCAGTACTTTGTCTCTTATTATCTCCAAAAAAAGTTATCGTAACTGTAAATTATACGCGATGTAAACTAAGCTCATTTAATAGAATATACGAAAGAGAATCGCAATACACAGTGAGTATCCAGAATGAGATTTTCACTCTGCAGCGAAGTGTGCGCTGATATGAAACTTCCTGGCAGATTAAAACTGTGGGCGCCGACCGAGACTCGAACTCGGGACCTTTGCCTTTCGCGGGCAAGTGCTCCACCATCTGAGCTACCGAAGCGCGACTCACGCCCGGTCTCACAGCTTCACTTCTGCCAGTACCTGCCAGGAAGTTTCATATCAGCGCACACTCCGCTGCAGAGTGAAAATCTCATTCTGGAAACATCCCACAGGCTGTGGCTAAGCCATGTCTCCGCAGTATCTTTTCTTTCAGAAGTGCTAGTTCTGCAAGGTTCGCAGGAGAGCTTCTGTAAAGTGTGGAAGGTAGGACACGAGGTACTGGCAGAAGTGAAGCTGTGAGAGCGGCCGTGAGTCGTGCTTCGGTAGCTCAGATGGTAGAGCACTTGCCCGCGAAAGGCAAAGATCCCGAGTTCGAGTCTCGGTCGGCGCACACAGTTTTAATCTGCCAGGAAGTTTCACAGCGAGTATGTTCAGCATAACGCATACAGAATGAGCTGAAACGCAATTGTTCCATCAGTAAATAGAATCTATTTAGTCTACACTGGTCAAAAAGAATTGCTTTCCATCAAAAATGGTAATATTTGTCATTGTAACACGCAATAGCAGTAAGAGCTCAGATTCTAGTCACGTACTATACTACTTCACTTTCACAGTGAATTTTATTTTATTCAACGATAGATTTCGAATGCCAAGCACCTATTTTAAAGCGACAATAATTAGTGGTGATATCATCACTTCGTCACAGACTGAGGGGACCACAAATACTCTTTTAAATACATTTTACTGCGTAAGTGAATTGGTATACCAAATTCATAGTAAGAATAAAACAGTTTATGAAAAATCTTGAGGTTGTCTACAATTAATAAAATAATTTTCAAGCTTCATCGGTATCTTCAACAATACCGGAAAAATAATAATTACGCTGTGAAACGCTTACCTAAGATTACTGAATGTAATAGACTTAATTTTTAAAGCACTGCAAGCTAAAAAGATACGCTTTAATAATATGCACAAAATGTAAAATGTTAACCAAAAAATTAACTTTAAAAATAGGGATTGCTTTTTTTTTAATTATGGAAAACTTAGAGGCGTCATATACAACTTAGTTGCTACGCTGTATTATTTCATCATGTCCGCCCCGGTAGCTGAGTGGTCAGCGTGACAGACTGTTAATCCTAAGGGCCCGGGTTCGATTCCCGGCTGGGTCGGAAATTTTCTACGCTCAGGGACTGGGTGTTGTGTTGTCCTTATCATCATCATTTCATCCCCATCGACGCGCAGGTCGCCGAAGTGGCGTCAAATCGAAAGACCTGCACCAGGCGAACGGCCTACCCGACGGGAGGCCCTAGCCACACGACATTTCCATTTTATTTCATCATCCTTCAAACAGGAGACTGCGGCAGAGAGCACTTTTTTTCGCAACTTCGATGTGAACCTGGCGTACTTCTGTCGTTAGAAATACTGTGAATGGTGAAAGGAATTGATATCTTATTTTGCAATTATATAAAGAGATGGAAATTAATGCCACCACACAGCCGACATGCTTCCAGAAGCAGAAAAAAGACCAAAGATTTCGATATCATTTCAACTTCCTAAAGAATTCCTTTCAAAAGTCTGGATCTCTGACTGATATGGCCATATAAAGTCAACCAAAATGGCCTTGCTGTGCTAGTACCGCGAATGACTGAAAGCAAGGGGAAACTATAGCCGTTATTTTCCGCGAGGGCATGCAGCATTACTATGTGGTTAAATAATGACGTGATCGTCTTGGGTAAAATATTCCGGAGGTGAAATAGTCAGTACATTCAGATCTCTGGGCGGGGACTACTCAGTAGGTGTCGTTACCTGGAGAAACAAAACTGACATTCTAAGGATAGGAGCGTGGAATGTTAGAGTCCTTAATCGCGCAGGTAAGTTAGAAAACCTAAAAAGGCAAAGAGGTGGGCTGAAGTTAGATATAGTGGAAATTAGTGAATTCCGTGGTGGAGGACCAGGACTCCTGGTCAGGTGAATATAGGTTTTTAAATACAAAATCAAATAGAAGTAATACAGAGGGGGTCTAATAATGAATAAGAAAACAGGAATGCGATTAAGTTACTATGAACAGCATAGTGAACGCATTATCGTAGCTAAAATGGACATGAAATCCACACCCACCACAGTAGTACAACTTAATATGCCAATTAGCTTCGCAAACGACGAAAAGACTGAAGAAATTGTAAGTCAAGAAAGGGATGAAATAGAGTAGAAGAAAGGGAAAGAGACAGAGGGGCAAAAGAAACACCCTATCTTGTACTAACCACTAAATAAAAAAATAAATTAATAGATCAACAGAACAACACAAAAACGGGACACAAAACAGACTAACAATTTCTTGTAGTATTGAGTATCCTTCAACATGTGCACAAACAAGAAATGACACACACTCCATAAAAGGATGAAGAAGTGGTAGGACATAATTAGAATAAAGAAAAGAAATCATATATATATATATATATATATATATATATATATATATATATATATATATATATATCAATCTAATAATTCTTGCCACTATCAGAAAATCTTTGCATTATATAAAATCAGAGTTTTTTCATAAATAACAATAACAAATATATTTAAAACAAAAATTGTAAATATTTCTACCCATCAGAGGGACATCGCCACCAAAATCAATCGCCAGCTCCCTCAACACCAGATTTTTCAAGATAGCGACGGAGGGGGTACAGACATGTTGAGAAAGCACTTAGGGCAATGACAACAACATGAAGACCAACGCCACAATGGAAATGCAGGATGCAACCAGGTTGGACTTTAGAAGAACAACGTGCAGCATGGACATTTCATATGCCACGATACTGCTACTTCATGGACAAGAATCATGATACAACGAGACTACAAAGAAGGTCCAAGAAATAAACTCATCAACGTATATTTGGAAAGGCAGTCAGATCCTACAAATCCTGTATCTCTCTTACATTAAAATTCACATATTCCTAGCTCAAGAAGAACAGAAGAATGCAAGAAAGAAGAGAAGAACAGATGATGCAAGACGAAGAAGGGCAGAAGACAGCAAGATACCTTTCTCTCCTATTCTACAAAGAAAATTGTTACAAACGTCTTTCCATTAACTTACAGGCATGGTAACTACTACAACCACCTCTCCAAAAATAAACCTTGAATAATCAAACAAATACAAACGAACGGCAAACAGAATACTAAGCGGTACCAACAAACATTATCCAATTTTTTGCAATAAATAATACTTTTCGTTCGTTTAACGTTTTTCAAAAAAAATCTTTAAATGTGTGTGAAATCTTAGGTCATCAGTGCCTAAGCTTACACACTACTTAACCTAAATTATCCTAAGGACAAACACACACACCCATGCCCGAGGGAGGACTCGAACCTCCGCCGGGACCAGCCGCGTTTAATGTTTTTCTTACACCAACTAGCAATACTCCTGTACCCAAGTATTCCACTAGTTACGTAAGAATATACAATATTTTTGTGTCTTTTTCTTACAGCGGACGACTCCAGAATATATTTGTTGCTGAATGTTTTTCAAGCAGTTCTTGTTGGTACATTAGGAGCGTCTGTCTGACTTAGTAGTGTGTGAGGTGGAAATTGTTTCTTGAGGAGCCAAAGGGTACTTATTGGATCAATCCATTGCGCAACTTGATAATATAAAATCCACACGCTCACAAAATGTGTGATCAGATAAAAGAAATGATTCAGATCGTTAAGGCAGACGAAAATTTAATGGTCACGGGGGACTGTATAATATTATTACCGCTCAAAACAAGAAATTAATGTTTTAAGCTGGTAATATTAAACTCTTTGTTGTTGAACTAGTCTGTGTAATGTCTCTGTTTGTAAGTTTGTGAAGGACAATATCCCGAGCGCGGTCGACTACTCCCAAAGTGTACGTTATTTCGCACACGTAGACAAGTTACTCTCGTGGTGTAGAAGCAGCTGCCGCCTCAGATGGTTGCCTGTAAAATTCTTGTACTGTAAGAGAAAGAAAATTTCTATAGGATTTTCTCGAAGTGGAGTACTGCCGTTCGCATTTGGTCATTCGATGATTGCGAGTGAAATGAGTTAGTTTTAGCTGAGAAAACTTTTTCTATGCTTTTGACCGTGTAATTGAAGCAGGTTCTACGGCAAACATCGGCCACCAAATGTTCTAAGTCCTATACAAGCTTGTCGTACATTAAAATTCATCACAGAATATTTTGATCAAAAATAAATACACGAAATTACCTTTGAAATGCTCCAGCCTGTATTATGGCTGTTACTAAATTCCACATTGACGTTACATATCGCTTGTGAATCTCAAAAAACACAAATTATACAATATGGCGGCTAACAATGACTGTTTTATTGCACACACTTCATACACGTCCTCTCGTTATCCTATCTCGTCACAAAGTCCCGTCACAATCCGATTTTCTTACTTTTCTTCGCTCGCCATGGAGCAACACTAAGTCAAGGAATAAATATTTCGCTCGCGCAGGCGAAACAAGCCACCTCGCGATATATATATTCACTTTAAAGCTCCTGGGCCAAACCATTTTCACGATCCATGACCCTTACCTCACCTAAGCTGTCCCTTTCGTGGACCACCTTTGGAGCCAGCATCGCATGGCGGAATCTGACCGGAAATATTCCACTACCTTTGCAAGATTTCTTAAAGTGTTGCTGGATCATGGTTATTAAAAGGTGTTCCGGGCTGACTAAGGCACCTGTACAAGAATTGCCTGAGTGTAGCCCTGGATCTTTGTCACTCGGACTTTCAAACTATCCTTGACTTGCCTATACCCCAGATTTGACATTGGCCTTCTGGGCATCACTAGACTGTTCTATGATACTGATAATATGGAAACTGGTAACATCTTTGTCACTCGGACTTTCAAACTACCCTTGACTTGCCTATACCCCAGATTTGACATTGGCCTTCTGGGCATCACTAGAGTAGACTGTTCTATGATACTGATAATATGGAAACTGGTAACATGTAAATTGTGTAAACCTTGCATGAAACATTATTGGAAAATTGGAAAACACGTAATCTATCTTAGAGGATTATTACTTAGTTAATTCTATGGGCGACGGGATTATCTCGCCAGTTTCGTTTTCATTTGAATGAGCTGCCGTCCCTGTTTTTTATTTTGCCTTCATTTCTGTCTTTATTTCTTTCTTTTTCGTTCCTACAATCATCACTTGCTTCACACCTGCAAATGGAGGTGTGTTTCTGTGTAGTGTGTCGTCGCCTCCTGAGGCATAGCAAAGTATGCCTCCGCTTTTATTTTCAGTTTATGGCAATAAGTCTTGCTACTAACAGCACCCTGCTTTACGTGCTGCGTCGACACTAGAGGATGGCGGCATTTTTGGAGAGGAAAAGGTAGGGCTATAGGGGAGGTAGGAGCCCCACAAACACAAAACAAAAAAAAGTCACGTGGTAGAACCTTATCGAAAGCCTAATAGAAAATCGTTTTTTGGAAAATACCAGAATTCACAGCGTGGCTTCAGACTGGCTACATGATGGTAAGACAGAGATTTCGGAACCAGACTTTACATTGTAAGACATTTCGAGGGATGGACTCCGAACACAATTTATTGGTTACGAACTTTAGGTTTAAACTGAAGAAACTCCTAAAAGGTAGGAATTTTGGGAGATAGGATCTGGATAATTTGAAAGAATCAGAGGTTTTGTGAGTTTCAGAGGAAGCATTAGGCAACGATTGACTAGAATGAGAGAAAGCAATGCAGTAGAAGACGAATGAGTAGCTCTGAGACATTAAATTGTGAAAATAGCAGAGGCAAGTGCTAGTAGAAATCCTTGAATACCAAAAGTGATTTTGAATTAAATTGATGAAAGGAGAAAGTATAAAAAAGAAGCAGGCGAAAGGGAATACAGAGAAAGAGATTGACAGGAACTGCAAAATGGCTAGAGGCCTAATGTGAGTATATAAACTTACCAGCCAGAAAATTATGCCCACCTACCTAATAGTCGGGGCAACGGCCTTGGTGCAGTGGATACACCAGTTCCCGTGAGATCACCGAAGTTAAGCGCTGTCGGGCGTGGTCGGCACTTGGATGGGTGACCATCCAGGCCGCCATACGCTGTTGCCATTTTTCGGGGTGCACTCATCCTCGTGATGCCAATTGAGGAAATGCTCGACTGAATAGTAGCTGCTTCGGTCAAGAATACCATCATAACGACCGGGAGAGCGGTGTGCTGACCCCACGCCCCTCCTATCCGCATCCTCGACAGAGGATGACACGGCAGTCGGATGGTCCCAATAGGCCACTCGTGGCCTGAAGACAGAGTAAACCTACCTAATAGACGGTATGTCCACAGATCACAGCGGCGACACGTCGTAGCATGGAAGTACGAGACCTTGGTAGGTCGCACACACAAGTCACCTAATTCCCGTAAATACTGGGGAGAGGGACGACGAGCTCTGACGCCACGTTCAATCACATCCAAGATTGGCTAGTTGGGAGCCACCACGTCAATTGTAGCTCGCCGCTGCGTTCCTCGAACCACTCCATCACTCTCCTGGTCTTGTGACATGGCGCACAATCTTCCTGAAAAATGCCACTGCCATCGGGAAACATTATCGTCATAAGGGTTGTACGTGGTCTGCAACCAGTGTACGATATTCCTTGGCCGTCTGGTGCCTTGCACGAGCTCCACTGGACCCATGGATGCCCACCTGAATGTTCTCCAGAGCATAATAGAGGCGCTGACAGCTGGTCTTCGTTCCACAGTACAGGTGTCAAGGAGCCGTACCCCTGGAAGGCGACGGATTCGCGCATTCCCATCGGCATGATTAAGAAGGTATCGGGATGTATCAGACCATGCAACGCTCTACCACTGCGCCAACGTCTAGTACCGATGGTCATGAGCCCATTTCAGTCGTAGTTGAAGATGTCGTGGTATTAACATTGTCATGTGCGCGTATCGTCGGCTGCGGAGGCTCGTCTTTGGAGTGTTCGGTGCACTGTGTGTTCAGACAATCTTGTACTCTGTTCAGCATTAGTCTGATGTTAGTTCTGTCACAGTTCGCCGGCGTCCTGTTTTACCAGTCTGCCCAGCCTACGACATCTGTAGTGTGGGGTGACCACCCAACCCCACGACTTCTGGACGTGGTTTCGCCACATGTTGAAGACACTCACCGCAGCACTTCTCAAACACCCGACAAGTCGATCCACTTCCGAAATGCTCGTGTCGAACCTCCGGGCCATCACAATCTGTCTTCCGTCAGACTAAGATAGATCGCGCCCCTTCCGCATTTTACAGACGGGCAGCACGCTGACTCATGCTACATGCGCCGTTCGTGTGTCTGACTAGCAGTCATTCCTCGCTGGGTGAAACTGCTGTCGCCTGGACGGGTTTATGTAGATTGTAGGTTGGTGGGCACGATGGTTTGGGTGATCAGTATAGAAGCTTAATAACTAGGGGAAAGATCGATACTGCCTGTAGGAAAATTAAAGAGGAGTTTGAAGAAAAGAGAAGCAGCTGTATGAATATCAAGAGCCAGATAGAAAACCAGTAGAAAGCAAAGAAGGGAAAGTTGAAAGGAGGAAGGAGTAAACAGAAGACCTGTTTAAGAGATATTGTTAATAGGTTGTTTAGGTTTTTATGTTGGTAACGCCACGTAGCGCTCTGTGTGAAAATCACTGCCTGTACTGTGTGCAGTCTGTGGCTGGTTTGCATTGGGGGAATATTTGCTATTGAAGAATTGGGCAGTTGGATGTGAACAGTGCGAAGCGTTGCGCAGTTGGAGGTGAGTCGCCAGCAGTGGTGGATGTGGGGAGGGAGATGGCGGAGTTTTGAGAGCGGACGATCTGGACGTTTGTCCGTCAGATAAAGGAAATTTGTAAGACTGGATGTCATATAATGACTTTTGAACACTGTTAAGGTAAATACATTGTTTGTTCTCCATCAAAATCTTTCATTTGCTAAATATACGCCTATCAGTAGTCAGTGCCTGCAGTAGTTAGAATCTTTTATTTAGCTGGCAGTACTGGCGCTTGCTGTATTGCAGTAGTTCGAGTAACGAAGATTTTTGTGAGGTAAGTGATTCATGAAAGGTACAGGTTATTGTTAGTCAGGGCCATTCTTTTGTAGGGATTATTGAAAGTCAGACTGCGTTGCGCTAAAAATATTGTGTGTCAGTTTAGTGATGATCAGAATAAGTAAAGAAAAAACTGATTAAGTACGTTGAGTTTTGCTCAGCTGTTTGAAAATCAAATAACGTAAGACGTTTACCAGCACTGTCATTTATAAGGGGATATTTCAAGATGAACTTGAAAGCAATATTATACAAAGGCAAGAGGACGTAGATGGAGATGAGATGGGAAATATGATACTGCGAACTGAATTTGACAGAGCACTGAAAAACGTAAATCGAAAAAAGGCCCCTAGAGTATACGACATTCCGTCAGAACCACTGATATCCTTGGGAGAGCAAGCCACAATAAAATTATTCTATCTGATTTGCAAGATTTATAACACAGGTGGAATACCCTCACACTTCAAGAAGATTGTAATAATTCTAACCCCAAAGAAAGCAGTTCAGTTACCCATGGTTGCAAAACACTAGCACGCATTCTTTACGGAAAAATGGACAAACTGGTGGAAACCGATCTCGGGGAAGATCAGTTAGTATATCGGCGAAGTATAGGAACATGCGAGGCAATACTGATCGTACCACTTATCTTAGAAGATAGATTAAGGAAAGGCAAACCTACATTTATGGCATTTGTAGACTTCCAGAAAGCTTTTAAAAGAGCTGACTGGAATACACGCTGAAATTCTGAAGGTTAACAGGGGTAGAATACAGGTAGCGAAAGCATATTTACAACTTGTACAGAAAGAAGACGGCAGTTATAAGAATCGAAGGGCATGAGAGGGAAGAAGTGGTTGAGAAAAGAGAGCGACGGTGTTGTAGCCTATCCCCCATGTTATTCAATCTATACACAGAGCAAGCAGTAAAGCAAATCAAAGAAAAATGTGGAGACTGAATTGTTGTTCAAGGAGAAAAAATAAAATCTTTGAGGTTTGCCATGACATTGCAATTCTGTCAGAGATAGCAAAGAATATGAAGAGCAGCCGAACGGAATAGAAAGTTTGAAAATTCGTGATAAGGTCTTATGGGACCAAACTGCTGAGGTCATCGGTCCCTAAGCTTACGCACTACTTAATCTAATTTAAACTAACTTACCCTAAGGACAACACCCACACTCGTGCCCGAGAGAGGACTTGAACCACCGACGGGGTGGGGGGTGGGGGGGGGGGGGGGGAGCCGCGCGGGCCGTGACAAGGCGCCTTAGACAGCGGAACGGAATAGACAGTGTCTTGAAAGGAGGATGTAAGATGAACATCAACACAACAAAACGGGGATAATGGAATATAGTCGAATTAAATCAGCTGACGCTGAGGGAATTAGATTAGCAATTGTGATACTAAAAGTAGTAGACGAGTTTTGCTATTGGGGCAGCAAAATAACTGATGACGGCCGAAATAGAGAGTATGTAAAACGTAGACTGGCAATGACAAGAAAAGCTTTTCTGAAGAAAAGTTTGTGTGCATGAAATACAGGTTTAAGTGTTTGGAAGTCTTTTCTAAAAGTATTTGTGTATAGTGGAACTGAAAGGTGGACGATTAATAGTGTAGACTAAAAGGGAATAGCAGATTCTTAAATGTCGTGTTACAGAAGAATGCTGAAAATTAGGTGGGTAGATCGCGCAACTAATGAGGGGTTACTGAACAGAACTGGGGAGACAACAAAGTTTAGTCAAGTTGTGCCACAACTTGACTAAATGAAGAGATCGGTTGATAGTACACTTCTCAGACGTCAAGGGATTACCAGTTTAGTGTTGGAAGGAAGTGTGTGGAGGGTAAGAGGGGAAGGGTGGTAAAATCGTCGTAGAGGGACACCAAGAGAGGAATACAGTAAGCAGATTCAGAAGGGTGTAGGTTGCCGTAGTTATTCGGAGACGAAGTGTCTTGCACAGAATAGAGTAGAATGGAGAGTTGCATCAAACCAGAAATTGAAGAATCACATGGATCAAACCAGTCTTCTGGCTGAAGGCCAGAACAACAACAATGTAGTTGCCATACTATGGGAGCTATATTAGATTATTTACTGTTTGTACTACTAACGTTTTCCCTCCCCTCCCCGTCGCTATTCCGTCGCCCTCCGCCACCCTCTTTCTATCTACTGAACTGTGGTAAGCTTCTGCATGGGAGAATTTGAACAATCGCAAATGAGAATGTTCTGAACTGTAATGTCGAGAGATGCAGTCATCTTTTTTACTCGTGATGAAGCCGTGTAAAACTCAAACGTAAATTTTTATCTTTAGGTTAAGAAAAAGCAAACCTACGTTTATAGCATTTCTTGACGTAGAGAAAGCTTTTGACAGCGTTGATTGGAATAGACTCTTCAAAACTGTGAATGTAGCAGGAACAAAATACAGGAACCGAAAGGTTATATGTAGCTCGCGCGGAAATTAGACAGCAGTTATGAGTCGAAAGACATGAAAGGAAAGAAGTAGTTGAGAAGGGAGTGGGACATGGTTGTAGCCTATTGCCAATATCATTCAGTCTGTACTCTGAGCAACTAGTAAAGGGAACCGAAGAAAAATTTGGAGAAAGAATTAAAGCTCAGTGAGAACAAATACAAAGAAGTGTGCTACTGATATTGTAATTGTCAGAATCTGCAAAGGACTTGCAAGAGCAATTGAACCGAATGGGTAGAGACTTAAAACAAAAGTCTACATCATATTCTACAAGCCACCTAATGGCGTGAAGTGGAGGGTACTTCTGGCTCCACTAACTGTTTCCTCCCTTCCATGTTCCACTCGCAAACGACTCTTGGGAAGAATAATTGTCGGTAAGCCGCTGCTGCAGCTCTGATTTTTCGAATTATCTCGTCGTGGTCGTTTCTGGAGATGTATGTGGAAGAAAGTAATATGTTGTTCTACTCTTCCCGGAAAGTGCTGCCTCGAAATTTCAGTAGTAACCTCCCCATGATTCTCAACCCCTCTCTTATAAAGTCTGGCACTGGAGATCGTTGAGTACCCCTGTGACGCTCTTCGTTCGATCTTCTGTCTCCCCTAGCAGTTCTGCCTGGTAAGGATCACATATTCATGAACAAAACAAGAATCGGTGGAACAAGCGCCTTATAAACCACTTTCTTCGTGGATGATTTACATTTCCTTAATATTCTTCCGATGAATCTCTGTCTGGCATCTGCTTTTCCTATTTATTTTGTGTAATTGTTCCACGAAAGGTCGATCTGGATAGTTACTCCTAGATGTTTTACCGTAGATACCGTTTCCAGCAGTTTGTCGTCAATACTGTTGTTCATGGGTGACCAAGAACTCGGCTCGCGACCTCTGCCCTGAAACGAATGCCATAGCGCTCAGCCTCGCTACACAATTCCCCCACTGCCATGCCACCTTGAGCGCGAGGAGGGGAACGAGGGGAAACTGTGAACGTCTCGCATTTAAATGCAGGTACAGTCTCGCTGCATTCGACTTGGTTCTATATTTCATATTTTTCAACAATACAGATCAAAAACAAAACAAATTTTTGGTATTATTTCATTATTTTTGGAGCGCTGAAGACATAATTTTAAGCTGATACAGACTATCGATATACGGACAGATGCAGACAATTTCAGATTTTCGCTCTCAGGTTGCCACGTAACTGGAACTTATTTACTTTCATAATCGAAAAATCATCATTCACACACATATGTTGATCGAAACATTGTGGCGCTTTTGCAGCCTCATTATGGTGACGTCGAAACTCTACCTGATGAATGTAATCTACATGTCCTGGACAGCTTTAACGTTAAAGCGATTTGTCTTTAAAACGGGAATTACCTTACAGATCAGTTAGTTACATCTGCACACGCGCAGCGGCGCTTTCAACTGAAACGACAAACTATCTCGAATAAAACTCGAAAAACAGATGTAAGACTGGCAGTGTCCTCAAAACGTTTAGGAAACTATACTTGTAATTCTTTCAAAGCTACAATGAAGTCTTCAGACCTCACGTTTTCTTTAACATCAGTGAGCTTGGGGAACTGGACTGCGCGTGTAAAAACACCTTCTCCGATGCGATTTTCTTTTTGAATGCATCCCCATCAAATCAGAATGTTTCCTCTGTTATGCCAGTGTTGCCTGGATCTCCGCACCCACCCGCTTTTACGAGGCCCTCCAAATCCTCGAACGCCATGCACTCCACCTTGCCTTCTGTATCTGCCTTCCTTCCCCCACATGGCTCCTGTATGAACTCATCCCCTTCCCCCACCTCCTCCTTTTCCACCAACATCCTTTACACTGTCCGCAGGCTTGATCCCCCCCCCCCCACCCCCTGGTTTCGTCCTTCCTCTCCACCCCCTGCCCATTGCCGCGCCTCTATCGCTGTATCCCTCCCTCTCTCCACCTCCACACCCTCCATCTCCTTCATCCGGGCAATTTCCATCGCCTCTCCCTCCCAGATGATGAACTTCGCCATGAAATATACCCTTCCTTCCAACTATAACCTGGCCTTGTCCCCCCCCCCCCCCCAGGGTCCCCTTTTTCCTCACCCCTCCATCTCCCAGAGCGGGTTTTCCTCCTACCCTCCTTGGCTGTTTTCCTCTCCCGTCCCTTCCCTTCCCAGCCCTTCTTCGGCGCCCCCCCCCCCTTCATCCCCCTTTCTCTCCCCTCCTCCTAGCATCCTTCCTCTTCTTCCCTTTTTCCCCCTCCCATGCAAATCCTCCCAGGGTTTTATTCGGTATCAGTGTGCTACGTTAGTGTTGTGTTTCAGTGCCGTTTTACAGTGTCATTTAGTCATGTGGGTTTTAATTGTGTGCTCGACCTGTTTATTTTCCATGACAGTTCCTTGCTACACCGCCCGTCATGTGGCTGTTTTACTCATTCTACGGACTTTCATGGTTCGACCGTACTTTGCCTGATGCCTTTTAATGTAGTGTGTGATTTTTTTTGTGTGACATACTTTCTTAGATTTTTATCTCCGATTTACAGTCACCGCTTTATATATCTTATTTGCTTCTGATCCGCCTTTTTTGTTTCTATGTTCCTCCATGTTATCTCTTTTATATTGTTTTTAAATATCTTCCTGTCTATTTATGTCTCTTGGCTGAAGAGCAGCGTTTATGTTGCTGCCAGCCCGCCCCTGATGGGGAATGGAAATGACAATATAAGAAAAAGAAAATCAGAAAGTTGCTTTTCACCTTGCAATGTCTTACTGTGACCAGCGTGCACTCAAGTCTTCTTAAAATGCGAGGTCGTCAGTCCATTACGGATGTTTTCATTTTCCTTCTTGCACTCATTTTTCCTTCATAAATTCAACAACAGCGAGTTTTAAATATAAAAATCGTTCCAGGCATTTGCAATGGCGTATAAAGTCTCCATATTCTTCTTTCAGTTCCATCGGGAACTTTTGCAACTCTCAGGGGAGTAATGCGTGCGGCTTCAGAAATTTTACTGTTCTTCCCACCAATTTCTTCATGTGCTCCATGCCTCCAAATTTAGCGGGAAGTACTACTTGATGTACAGACCAATGAATCCCGTATGTCGATCGTTGTAATTTTTTGCCATTTCATTATCAACTAAATCACAAATCCCTTCTGCAGGCTACTGTAATATCGTTTCATAGCAAATCTGCGATACCCGTTTCTCATGCGCCTGCATAATTTACATCGAGAATGCTCATACCTCTCTTCTGTGCCTCCCATTCAGTTTTTAAGTCTTGTAACGATAAATCGCTAGACTGCTTCTTTTTGTGAAAACTATCACTGGGCCTGTGAACTCTCGTCACACCAGGAACAAATAGAGAAGGGTAAACAGCGCTGACTCCACCCTGAAGAGAGTTGCGCCGACCAAAAAATGCCACACCGTAACCAACACTCAGTGAAACGTCGCTGTCCCGGGTACTCCCGATAACGATCGAGGCGAAGCCGAAACAGGCCCCCACGCGGTGCACACACCCAGTACGCCGTAGAGGGCCCTGGCGTGGCTGTACAGTAGTGGATTTCTTTTCCTTCACATGCGCAGTATGTTACATTTATTTACGTTGAGGTCAACTGATAGGGCCTGCACCATTCATCGGTCCTCTACAGGCCTTTCTGCAAACCTATACTGACCCTGACGTTGATCTTTGTTACAGAAAACCGCATCATCTGCGAACAGTCTTAAAGAGCTTCCGATGCTTTTTGTGTGATCATTTACGTACATTGTACGGTCCTATCAAACTTCCTTACTTCCTTGTGGTACTCTGGAAAATGCACTGACATCTGTCGAGATTTTTTCCTTTTAAGAGCGACATGTTGAGTTCTCTGCCGGAAGTCGTGAATGCAGTCACAAATCTGGTCCGATACGGGGTAAACTCGTATTTTTTCACTAAATGGCAGTGCAGAACAGTTTCAAATGCCTTCCTGAAATCAAGGAATACGGCATCAACCGGAACGCCAATGTCCTACAGCGCTAAGGGTCTCACGGAGGAACAGAGCGAGCTGAGTTTCGCAACGTCAAAAATATATAGGCCTATAATAACGAGCGTGTGTCCTACGGCCCTTCTTGGAAAGCGGAATGACTTTCGTTCCTCCAGTGATCTACGATTAACTGCTGCTAGAAGTGGAGCAAGTTCTTTCGCATAATTTTGTAGAATCTTAAAGATATCTCATTCGATCCCGATACCTTTCTTGTGCTAAGCGACTGTAGTTGCTTTTCTATTCGGAGATGGCTATCTCAATATCTGCCATTTCAATGTTCGCGTGATAAATGAAAGGAGGGTCCGCGCTATGATCTTGCGCAGTGAAACGATTTCGGGACACCGGATGCAGTATTTCGGAAATTCCTCTGTTATCTTCCGTTTCGATGCCAATGTGGTCACCGAGTGAATGAATAGAGGATTTCGAGCTGCTTACTGATTTTAAGGAAGACCAAAACCTTTTTAAGATTTTTACTCACGTTGGTTGACAAATGCAGTCGAGTGAAATCGGGTGATGCCGAGAGAAGAAGATTCCGAAACGAGACACTAAAGTTAGTAAATGCGGTTTGCTGAAGCAGAGAGGGTATGCAGGTTGGATAAAGCAAGGAAATCATTTCAGAAAAAGAGGAATTTATTAGCAGTGAATATCAATTTAAGCGTTAGAAACTCTTTCTTGTAGATATTTATCTGGAGTGGTGAAACGGTGACGATAAGCAGTACAGACAACAACAGAAAAGAATCTTTTCAATTGTGGTGTTGTAAAAGAAAGCTAAAGATTAGGTGAGTAGATCGAGCAACCAATAAGGAGGTACTGAATCGAACTGGTGAGAAAAGAAATTTATGACACAACTTGACTAACAAATGAAATCGATTGATAGCACACGTTGCGAGGGATCAAGGAATTATCTGTTTGGTATTCGAAGGAAATGTGGAAGAGGGAACGGCGGTAAAAACTGCATTGTATGAATACAGTAAGCAGATTCAAATGTGTGCAGGCTGCAGTAGATATTTGAATTCGAACAGACTTGCATAGGATCGAGTAGTGAGGAGAGCTGCATCAAAAAGATCTTCGGACTGAGGACCACACGACGACAGAAATCCAATTTTGATTCAAGACTGTATTATCTGCATCAAACATGTACAGTGTACGTACAGCTCAGACAACAAATAATAAATAGAAACGTAACAACAGCAAAAAGCGCATCAAAATATTTGAACAATCTGTACCCAATAAACAATAATTGATTTAGTTACACTACTGACCATTAAAATTGCTACACCAAGAAGAAATGCAAATGACAAACGGGTATTCATTGGACAAACATATTATACTAGAACTCACATGTGATTACATTTTCACGCAATTTGGGTGCATAGATCCTTAGAAATCACTCTGCGGCTGGTCCCGGCGGAGGTTCGAGTTCTCCCTCGGGCATGGGTGTGTGTGTTTGTCCTTCGGATAATTTAGGTTAAGTAGTGTGTAAGCTTAGGGACTGATGACCTTAACAGTTAAGTCCCATACGATTTCACACACATTTTTCCTGAGAAATCAGCACACAGAAGAACCCCTCTGGCCGTAATAACGGCCCTGATACGTCTGGGCATTGAGTCAGACAGAGCTTGGATGGCGTGTACAGGTACAGCTGCCCATGCAGCTTTAATACGATAACACAGTTCATCAAGAGTAGTGACTGGCGTATTTTGACGAGCCAGTTGCTCTGCCACCATTGACCAGACTTTTCAATTGGTGAGAGATCTGTTTCGCAGGGATCGAATGAAGGGTAGAGCCACGGGTCGTAACAGATCTGAAATGTAACGTCCACTGTTCAACGTGCCGTCAATGCGAACAAGAGGTGACCGAGACGTGTAACCAATGGTACCCCATACCATCACGCCGGGTGATACGCCAGTATGGGATGACGAATACACGCTTCCAATGTACCTTCACCGCGATGTCGCCAAACATGGATGCGACCATCACGACACTGTAAACAGAACCTGGATTCATCCGAAAAAATGACGTTTTGCCATTCGTGCACCAAAGTTCGTCGTTGAGTACACTTCCGCAAGCGCTCATGCCTGGGATGCAGCGTCAAGGGTAGCCGCAGCCATGGTCTCCAAGCTGATAGTCCATGCTGCTGCAAACTGTTCGTGCAGATGGTTGTCTTGCAAACGTCCCCATCTGTTGACTCAGGGTTAGAGACGTGGCTGCACGATCCGTTACAGCCATGCGGATAAGATGCCTGTCATCTCGACTGCTAGTGGTACGAGGCTGTTGGGATCCACCACGGCGTTCCGTATTACCCTCCTGAACCCACCGATTCCATATTCTGCTAACAGTCATTGGATCTCGACCAACGCGAGCAACAATGTCGCGATACTATAAACCACAATCGCGATAGGCTACAATCCGACCTTTATCAAAGTCGGAAACGTGATGGTACGCATTTCTCATCCTTACATGAGGCATCACAACAACGTTTCACCAGGCAACGCCGGTCAACTGCTGTTTGTGTATGAGAAATCGGTTGGACACTTTCCTCATGTCAGCACGTTGTAGGTGTCGCCACCGGCGCCAACCTTGTGTGAATGCTCTGAAAAGCTAATCATTTGCATATCACAGCATCTTCTTCCTGTCGGTTAAATTTCGCGTCTGTAGCACGTTATCTTCGTGGTGTAGCAATTTTAATGGCCAGTAGTGTAGTTCTATGGAACTGAATCTATTTAACCATATCACTCACGATTAATAGTGTTTTCAAGTACGTATTTTTCGACAGGAATTGAAATATCAGGGTATGAGATGTGTGACAGAGAGCGCACTTCAGTCGGAAATAGTGGCAACGAGATACTGGCTTATGGAAGAAGAGAAGGCTGCCTTCATAGCTTAGTTATCACAAAATTTACTGGTAACACTTTATTGATTGTCGGAAATAGTGGGTTTCAACCAGGAACCAGCCAGAAAAGGTCGGTGGAGAAATCGGTATATTGGTGACATAAGCAGTGTGCCAAGATTGTTAGGAATGGCTCTGAGCACTATGGGACTCAACATCTTAGGTCATAAGTCCCCTAGAACTTAGAACCACCCAAACCTAACCAACCCAAGGACATCACACACACCCATGCCCGAGGAAGGATTCGAACCTGCGACCGTAGCAGTCCCGCGGCTCCGGACTGCAGCGCCAGAACCGCTAGACCACCGCGTCCGGCCAAGATTGTTAGGATTATGGACAGTGGTATTTACTTCACGGGTATCGCGAGTATTCTCTTGCGTAGTGTTTTTTCGTTTACTCTTTAGGTTCTGTAAATAAAAGAGAGAGTGATTAAAGTACTTGTAGTGTGTTCGTCCGTTGTCACTGTTCCGCCGCGTGAGAGGAGAGGCCGTTGTCCTCCCGCTGGTCGAGCGCGTGTCGGTTTCTTGAGTCAGCCGTGTCGATTCTTGCGTATCAGCAGTGCCAGCCGCAGCAGAATCCGACGCGTCGCCGGCAACCACCAGCTCCCCGCGCCGCGCCGTCAACATCAGCAGCAGCAGCTACCAGCTGTGCTCCCTGCTGTCGATAAATAACTGCCTGCCTACACTCGGCCCTGGGTTCCAGCAGACGAAGCAGCGACACCATCTCACCAGAGACCGACGGAAGAAGGACAGCGTGGGATAAGACCATGGTGGCTGCTGTGTAAGAGCACAAGAGCACCTCAACACCTTAACTGTCGACACGTTGCGGATTTGTTGGTTATTTTTCTGTGAATGCTGTTAAAAGTAACATAGATACTGCAGTCTGAAAGACACGGCACTTAAATCTACTGCTCCTTCAGAGCACGTGAAACTTGGCAGTAGGGTCGCGAAAACACTACCAGTTGTGCACGTTATAAGAAGGTCTCGCGCATGCGCAACACGCGTGACGTAATTGCCTTACGGTCCAAATGCATACGGATTTGATCAAGAACGTGCACGGTTCACGATGTGCACAGCTAGCCACTGCCACTCAACTACAAGCTTACGCCAGTGCCGCCAATGGTAGTACACTGCAGCAGACTTTTATCCCCATTCGCTCGGCATAAATCCTGCTAGATGATTGCACACTCCTCAGATATGCTAATCCACTCACGGTATACTGTAGTAAACTTACATCCGACGTCAGTATATGTTAAAGTTGTACTGACAGTAAACCTATTTTCTGGGTTTGTGAATGAGTTATGGTATATTAAATTATGAAATTTATCATACAGTAATCCATTTGAAGCACTGAGAACCATAAGGGCCGGAAGCACATCACCGTCGATTGTGAGATTTGGCATTTATTCATGGCGCTGAAATCTGTTGATCTTGTGGTGATCCAGGTTTATCTGTGGTGTAGGTCCACATTATATACATGAAATTCACGAAAAGCTGTATCACTGGTTCTCTGATATTCACTTAAACGTGGGATCGTCGCCGGTGTGCTTTAGGCCTTTGGGCCTCAGAGCCTCATTTGTACTCTAGGCACCTGACCATGTTGGTAGACATTACTACTTGAGTTTAATCATTTTCAAAAACGGCACTTCGTGTTTGGAATTGGTTGTTTACTGTGCAGGAATTGGCTTTCGTGTGCAGTGTACATACGAACTAGGTTGGATATATTTTAAATACAAACAGAAAAGTAAAACTGTCAGGATGGGTCTTGAGCCGTGCTTGGGTAGCTCAGTAGGAAGAGCACTTGCTCGCCAAAGGGAAAGGTCCCGAGCTCAAGTCTCGGTCCGGTACACAGGCTCAGACTCCCAGGAAATTTCATATCCGTGCACACTCCACTGCAGAGTGTTCTCATTCTGGGAACAGAAAAGTAAATTACCAGGAAAAGTTAACAACAAAAAATTAGGGCCTCCGAAAACAATTCCTTTGATTGAGAGTCACGAGATGAAATAAGCTTGATTCCAAGCGAACATTGAACAAGGATCTGTAGAGTTAGCACAAGTTGCTGTGTGGTTGGAGCATAAAAATACCTGATGTTCAGCTCGGAAGGAAATTCGTGTACTAATGCATCTGTTAGGGATCTCTTACATTCATCAGCAAAAATGGAAAAGCACGAAAACTCCCACTTACACAAAAATGCGAAATGAAGAGTTGTGGAAAGGCTTACACATTATTTCGTTATCGTCCTAAAAAGCACTTAATTATGTACAAAACAACCAAATGCCCCAAAAATATTTCTTTGTTTTGTCAGATAAGTTGTGGTTCAAAATGGTTCAAATGGCTCTGAGCACTATGGGATTTAACATCTATGGTCATCAGTCCCCTAGAACTTAGAACTACTTAAACCTAACCAACCTAAGAACATCACACAACACCCAGTCTAAGTTATGCATCTTATTATTATTATTATTATTATTATTACTGTTGTTGTTGTTGTTATTATTGTTGGCAATGGCTGTTGTTGTATAAATTGTTGATAAACATAATTGTTATACAGCAGGCACTCTCAGACTTATCTGAAACTAAAAATTTGTGAACACCCATAACGTATACCCACGAGCAACGCTGGGTTAGCTCAAGCCATCGACGTCATATCCCGAAAGGAACACTTGGAGGAAGAACCCGTGTTTATGTCTCCCAGTCAAAAGATAACAGCCATAGACAAAATACTGAGCGAAATAGAAGTGGAACTAAAAGCTAAGCATGCTTCATCTGCGCTGTTAACCGTCATTAGAGACAGAGTGTTTCCCTCCGCTTTCCAAATGACTAGCCTTGAAGCTACATTATCCTCCCTAGTTAAAGATTTACTGTGCAAGAGAAGGCTGAGAAATTAGAGGAGGACTAAATAGGGAACAGAGCAGCCAGTGATGTAAAGGCCATCCTTCTACATACGACAGTGTGAAACAAAATCACGTACAAAAAAGTGAATGATGTTTTTTGTTCATTAGTCTGCGCCTTACTGCACATTCATAATTAATGTCTTTGCCGACACTTATGGCTGGGCTTTGATTCTGATATTACTGCTGTTTCATTTTTTAATAAATTTTAACTTTACCATATCTGGCGGTCTTTCATCGTGTGCCTATACAAGGTTCGAACGGTTTCAGTGTGATTGTCCCACTGTGATCCAGCCAGTTTTCTTAACAGATTGTTCCTGGTGGAAACTTTCAACCTGCACTGTTTCTTGAAACTAAGAGATCTGTCCGGCGTCACTCCTGGGTACTTTGGAGCGCAGCAATGTTGTAACTCAACTCCTGACCATACTGTCATCAACTTACGAGTAGCTTCCCTATTACTCAAATGAGAAGCACACACTTGACTCTTGGGGGGTTTGGTTAAAGCTGATTTGTGCTCTAGTATCTTGACAGGCCTTCAGGGGCATTCGTGAGGGAATTCTCCACTGATTCAAAGTCTGAATTCTGAGTGGCAAGAGCGAAGTCATCAGCATGCAAGAAACTCCTGGTGTTGAGGTCTATAGGTTGGTCGTTTGTGTTTCATGTTGAATAGGATTAGAGCCAACGCGCCTCCTTGAGGAAGACCCTTTTCCTGTTCTCCCCATCGACTGCGCTGCCCTTGAAAGTCAACGAAGAACCTGCAGTTTTATAAATAATTTGACCAGCAGTAGCTGGTGGTTGATAGTATCACAGGCCGCTGATACGTCGACAAATACCGCCCCTGTCACCTTACGAGCTCCAAATCCATCTTCTATGAACTGCGTAAGATTCAGCAGTAGTCCAGTGCAGCTTTTACAAGGACTAAATCCAGCTTTTAAGGGAATTAGCAGGGAGTCAGCGACAGGTAGGAGGCGATTTAAGATCATTCTTTCCAGCAATTTATATAGATGACAGAGTATTGAAAGTGGTCTAAAATCTTCTGGACGTTTTCTTCTTCACCAGGTTCCAGCAAAGCAACTACACGGCTCTTCCGCCATATCTTTGGGATTTGACATCCGTTCACACAATTATTAAAGAGTTGCAGAATCCATTTCTTTGTTGTTATGCCGAAGTGCTTAATTTGCTCTATTAGTTCATCATCTAAGCAATCCGATTTTCCATTCTTATTTTGTTTAATAGCCTTAGCCAATACTTCCATGCTGAACGATGTTGTAAGCTGATTATTCTTCATAAAAATCCAAATGTCAATGATAAGGAATGTACAATGCACGACTTCCTCAAAAAAATGGTTCAAATGGCTTTGAGCACTATGGGACTTAACTTCTGAGGTCATCAGTCCCCTAGAACTTAGAACTACTTAAACCTAACTAACCTAAGGACATCACACACATCCATGCCCGAGGCAGTCGAACCTGCGACCGTAGCGATCGCTCGGTTCCAGACTGTAGCGGCTAGAACCGCACGGCCACTCCGGCCGGCATACGACTTCCTCCCTGACTTAATGGAACGGTTGAGAATGAAACATATCGATCCCAGCCACGTTATGGTACATTTATTAAATGGACACAGACCCTATCCCACGCACTTAAACCGTGTGTTTCTGAGACAAACGTCAACATGCACGTGTGGGGAAGAAGGGGAAGAAGTTTCCCCAGAACATACTGTCTTCTTCTGCGGGCAATATGCAAACAATAGACATACACTACACTTAGATAGAAACAGCAATAAGAGACAAAGAACAACAGGCACAATTAAATGCATTGGCAAACAGCACTTCAAAAACAACACACGAAGAGTACCTGCAGAGACGACTTAACAGACATGCCTATACGCAACGTAACAACAATCTCCATATGGTGGACTGTGAGACCCGCAGTGACAGAGAAAAGAATGACACTGAAGAAGATGTGGAGGTGGAGGAGGAGGACGAAATGTAACAGTAAATAAGACACCTAGAATTATGAATCAGACATAACATGCTAAAATGTACTGACAGATGGTACATGTCAGTGAAATAACAGTTAAGGATAGCGGATACTACAGTAAATGTGGTATAAGGTGCTGGCAATCTAGCCAAGAAAGCACCCAATGTAGTACACGTATGGATACCTGATGTTAATGCATCGGATTAGAAACACTATTTCTTTACCACAAACTATTCTTTTTTTGTTGTGACTGACAGTCAACAGTTTGAAGAAAACATTCCGAGGTATTCACCGCCAGTCACAGTCGGTGATGGCGCTGACGAATCTCCCCTCCATCCTTTCATTTTACACACTTCTTAATACAACAAAATTTTATTTATGAGTCAACGTAAAATGATTGTTATTCTAAGAAAAGTATCATACATTGTCAAATATTGCAGATAAAAACAAAACTAAAAGAGCTACAAAAAAGATGGCAAACGAAAACTTTAATGTGTATGACCAGTTTTAAAACATCAGGTAACAGATATTTGGATTTGCAATAAATAAGTGTAAATAGAAAAAATAATAACTATGGTACATCTGATAAGGAGTCTTACACATCTCAACCTAATCATACCTTGGCGTTTGCCTTAAGGAGCTCTGAAATTTCGTAGCCCATATCAAGAAAATTAGTACACGAATAGTAAATCAGTAAATAAAATGAGTAAACTGATTAATATGACTAGGCAGAAAAAAATTGTATGTACCACGCACATCAATGAAATTTCACAACAGTGCATATCTAATAAAACAGATATTAATACAGAAACGTATACAGCCATTACTGCGTCTCCCAGCTTTCTTCTTATTAACTTAGGTATTTAATCACTAGAAGTAATAGTTTAACAACGTACATGTTTTAAATTCTGCAAGGTCAAGTTGGACAAAATAATAAAAACTGGGTGAACACATTGTAAATAAATTTCAGTTTAAAAATGGCATCTTGAAAAATATCCAAAGACTATTGGACATAACGGACTCTGCTTATTGTTCATAGTCCCCTTTCCGCTTACCTAAAAAGGATCGGCAGACTGACCACAAACAATGCCACCACAGCGCTCAGTGGTCAGCATATCACATGTTATGAGGAAAAATCTTCGTATGAAAAACAGGGGGACAGGTAGAAGCGCCCTGTCAAATCTTTTTACCTGTCATACCTAGGTAGGAAAGAGTTTGGTGTACCACCAAGGCACTGTCACCAGCAATTTCTATAAATGCTAGTGATGATTAGTTCTGCTCAACGTTGCGTAGGTGTTACACTGCCACTTTCACATAACTGGTTGAAGAGGTTGACAAATAACTGCCGAGATGTTTGTCGTCTATTGCGATATATACACTGTACAAGAACGAACTGCATTCTTCTTACACTTGCCATACACCATTAACATGTTGGCTTTTTCTGCGTTGCTAAAATCCATCGTCCATATTGCTTGGACTGTCACACATTAACTGTTGCGTTATCTTGGAATAAATAAATAATTCAAATTTGAGTCATATCACCTTTGAATGTAGCTAGTTATATAAATAAACAGATGATATACGCTTATTATTATATTAGACGTAATTCCATCGTCGCGGGGGCATAACATGAATAGTAATACATGTAGTGTGCAGGGCGCCGCAGCCTCGCGCGTGTGCCTCTTATTAGGATATGCGAATTTGTGTACGTGTCTACGGAAACGCCTCGGTGTTGTTTACGGTATATAGACATTTATACAGTAACGCCTCGGTGTTTATAGCGCTTTGTTGACGGATATCGTTTTGATTTTGTGGTCTATAGCGCTTCGCAGTTGAAAGCTGTCCCAAGCGTTCCCAACTTTGAGGACTTTCCTTACGCTGTATCTTGTCCTCACGGTTTATGTACCCATAGTCCATTCAATAACTTTTCCATCTGTCTGTTCATCCCTCCAGCATCACCTCTCTGTCCATCTCCCCCTCCACATTCTCCATGTCTATGTCCTCTTCCTCACCTCTCAGTCTACCTTCCTATCTCTATCCATCTCCTTCTTCCCCCTCTCTTTCTGTCCATCTTCTCCTCCTCCCATTGTCTCTGTCCACCTTATCTTCCGACCTCTATATGTCCATCTCCTCTTCCCAACTTACTTTGCTTCTCAATCTGCTCCTCCTCTCTCTATGCCCATCTCCTACTCCCACCTCTCTGTCTATCAGCTATTTACCTCTTTCTCTGGCCGTCCTCCCCCTTCTCACTATCCATCTCATACACACAACTCTATGCTCAGCTGTGCTGATCAGCATGTGTAACCCCTTCAATGTATGCTGATACTACCCACACAATACACATCAAGCAGGGCAGCCTTGATGTTGGGTTGAATACCCTTTCCACACATATCTGCGCCCGTATAGAAACTAGAAGGTTGTTACCCCCATGGTGTTAATTCTCAGATAACAAATAGTAAGGGTAGCAAATTTCCTTGAAATCTATTCAATAAATTAGGAAGAGACGTTGGAACACGCATGAGCACACATGTAGGGTGAATCGACTAAAACTAGCACCGCAAACATTGCGGAAATCGCAAGCGTTATTGATGTGCAGTTTTCATAGAATAGATTGATAGTCAGGGGCTTGTACTGTTAGCCAATCAACAAATTGTAATAATACTTAGAAAGTATATTTTTTGTGCAAACTTACACTTTTTTAAATGGAACAATGCCTACTGATATTAACTAAAAGCAGGATAAATTATAATGTCAACGGTATTTGTTGCAGGATCATAGTGTAAGTCGTTTACAACAAATCGTATTTTGAGATATTCCCACACCAACATTTGTACAATACCTGTGGTAGCATACAATAATGAAAAACACAAGTACATACACTAGTTATGTGGATTCTGACCAGTAACGATACAACTGACCATCACAGGTTGTGCTCAAAATGACCAGCGGCCGGGGCAATGCTGGCTTTCTGTCTGGTACAGAACGACTGCTGCACACGCGCTAGCATTTCAGCAGAGATGCAGTAATACGTCATTGCATGTCATCGGAAATAGTTGGTAAGCCCTTTTAGAGAGCGTCTTTCAGCTTTCCCCACAGGAAAGGTCTACAGGCGACAAATCCGGCGAAGGGGCTGGCTAATGTACAGGCCCTCCGCATCCACTTCACCGATTCAGAAACAATTTGTGAAAACATGCTGTAGAACTTCGTGCATTATGGGTTGGATAGCAAGCATGTTGGTATCACAGGTTCCTCCTGCCCTGCAGAGGAACGTCTCCTAGCAAACCGTGGAAGATGGTCTGTTAGCAGGTTGCAGTGAGAGTTCAGTGATCTGTCTATGAAACACGGTCCTATGAGCTGATGGTTCACTATCCATCGCCACACGTTTACACTCTATGGACGCCGACGTTCCACCTGACGAAGATAACGAGGACTGTCAATAGACCAATAGTGCAAGTTTCGGCGATTTACCTGACTTTGGTCGGTAATTGAGGCTTCATCACTAAACAAGATACGAGGTACATCTGGAGTATCCTGTCTTAATGCCCATGTACATAACTTAACACGATTCTCATAATCGTTTCCATGCAGTTCTTGATGGAGAGAGATGTGTCAGGGATGGAAACTATGTTTACGGAGAATGCGTTGGACACTTGTGTAGCTCATACCAGTTCCTCGTGCGATCGCCCAGGCTCTCTAACGTGCGGATCAACTGCAACAGCAGCAAGAACATTAATTTCTCCATCTTCCGTCGTCCCTTGTTTCCTTCTGTTACGTTGTCTAGGTGTTAGACTACCACATTTACGTAACTGGTTTGATAGGTTGACAAATAATTGCCGAGATAGTTGACGTCTATTGCAATGTATTGCCATATACGCTATATAATAACGAACTGTATTCTTGTTACACTTTCCACACTCACCACGAGGATGTTCGCTTTTTCTGATAGGTAAATCCCACCGTCCACTCTCGATCTGTATTGCCTGGACTCTTACATACTAACTGACTAACAAGGCGCTAAGCACTCAAGGAACACCCAAGCACATTGTAAGAAAACGTAAGAATATCGTACCTAGAAATTATGCAGACTGAATGACAAAAACAAGTGCCATTGTGGAACCTTTTCAAAATACGATGTCTCGTAAGCGACTCGTACTAGAGTCCTGCAACGAACACTACTGACATTCTAATTTATCCTACTTTTAGTTTGTTAATGTCAATAGGCATTGTTCCATTTAGAAAAGTGTGTGCTTGCACAAGAAATATACTTTCTAAGTATTATTACAATCTGTTGATTGGCTAACACTACGAGCCCATGACTACCAATCCATTCTGTGAAAACCGATGGAATGTACTGGTCCTAGAACAGTGGTTTGGTTGATTTTCATACTTCTTAGATGCCTCCTAGTGACATTTGCTTTGCGTGTTACCGCTCCTGAAGTGTTAATTTCATTTCTTTCGTCAATTGATCTTATTTTTCCTTGGCGTATTTGATTCTCCAAACTTCCGGTTTCTAGATCTTTTTTCAGGATATTTGCAAAGACATTGGCGCGATCTGGATACTCTTCAGTATACAATCACACCACTGCTCTAATAGTTTGGGGACATTCACCATAAACGATGTTCACTTTTCCGACTCTCATTTACATTGTGAATGTCTCAAAAGTTTTGTGAGCAAGTTTTTCTGATTGGTACAACAACGGAACACAGACTAATGGGCTTCAAGCGAACAGACTCATACCCGAGTTAAGTGTTCACTTGAATTTAGTGTAACAGGGCAAGCGTTTGAGGAACCTCTTCTTCTGACGGAGGGACAATGGTTTGCGGCGGTTTTATCTCGATACTATTTGATCAAGTCCCATATACGTTATATCATTGAAGTTCTCTTAGAAGCTACTTTCAAGTATCACAGAAAAATGTATGTAGTTCTCTTAGAAAAAAGAAACTACAAAGTCGGTGTCGTAACTCGGAGACTGTAAAAGATAAAACTTATTTCATAACGTCAGTAAATTCAACATATAACTAGGCGAAACCGCACCTCGATATATTAATTCATTCTGGATGTATTTGGGGTGGCCGGTCCTAGTTCAAAAAAAATGGTTCAAATGGCTCTGAGCACTATGGGACTTAACATCTGTGGTCATCAGTCCCCTAGAACTTAGAACTACTTAAACCTAACTAACCTAAGGACATCACACACATCCATGCCCGAGGCAGGATTCGAACCTGCGACCGTAGCAGTAGCGCGGTTCCGGACTGCGCGCCTAGAACCGCGAGACCACCGCGGCCGGCGGTCCTAGTTGCCTCACCCCGTATATACCAGCATTTTAACCACAGTTTCGATGCCAGTGGGAAGCTAGACTCAGTGGTGACAGTCCTAGTGACATTTCACCCCTAGGGGGTGGTGGGAGAGGGGTAGCTGGTGATGTGCCCCAGCATGTCTCTGTAATGTGCGAAGAAATTTCTATCGAACTTGGCTCACGTACCATATGCTATAAGAGAAAATACTGAGAGAATAACGACCCTACCACACCAGTGGCTGAGGGGGAGGGGGCAGGAGGCGTGAAAAGGGGTGACAGAAAAGCATAATTCAGGAGCTCCTGTAACGGTTTTGTATTTATATGAAGTACTAGCTGCTACTGTGGCTGTGCTGCACATCAGTAGTTTTGTTATGACGAGTAAGTAAGGTACTGGACTTGCAATAATGTCAGCTGCCCTCACTTGGCTGCCTATTTGGCTAAATGTAGCTGGTGATGTACCCCAGCCCCACCCCAGTTGCCCCAACGCACAGCGATACAGCACGTGCAAAGTCGCTGCCAACTGGTGTGTACCCAGGGGCAGTGTGCATTTGTTTATCCACTGTGGTACTCAGGTGTGTATACATTTTGCAGGGTATACTTAATACTATAAATTCAATATTTTTTAACATAATTTGTGTTCACTGACGTAAAACACATATTCCTCCATTCCCTACTTCACCCTCTCAGGGTTCAGCTTTTTCTTTTTTTTCTCTCTCTCTCTCTTTCTAGAACAGTCTACATTCTTTCTCAGAGTTCAAGACATCTCTATACCAAATTTCATTCACATTGTTTCAGCAATTTAGTCATGAAAACATAACAGACAGTTACTTCCGCATTTGTAATATTAGTATGAATTATTTGTATAAAAATACTTTGGGAGTTTGATACCTCTACTACTTCCAAGAGAGGGGGAGGAGATGAAAAGGAAGTAATGTAAAAATTATCGAAAATTATCTGCAGGTGAGAGAACGGCGGATAGTACGGGCCACTTAAGCCAAACTTACTATAAAATTTTTGTTATTGTTATGATATAAGGTATAACTTCATGAAACAATTAATTTGACATTTGTTCTTGGTGTAAATGGTGAAAAATAGATTTCTAACCATATCGAAACCCAGCAAGAAAGAAGCTTTCTAAGACTTACAGTTTGAGATGTTAAGAAAAGTGTCGCGCAATACAGGCCATACAAGAGAATATAAGTTTAAAAAAAAAAAAAGAAAAGAAAAAAAAGAAAGGAAGACTGATTTTCTGGTTCACAAACAAATTAATCTGTTTATATGTCAAAACTGCAATTTAATAAGAAACATTTTGTTTAAAAACCTTTAAACGTCAGAGTGAAGCTGACACAAAAAAATGGCTCTGAGCACTATGGGACTTAACATCTATGGTCATCAGTCCCCTAGACCTGAGAACTACTTAAACATAACCAACCTAAGGACATCACACAACACCCAGTCATCACGAGGCAGAGAAAATCCCTGACCCCGACGGGAATCGAACCCGGGAACCCGGGCGTGAGAACCGAGAACGCTACCGCACGACCACGAGCTGCGGACGCTGACACAACGCAATACACTTTTTGACTGAGGTTTTCTGTAAGACGGTTCTATGAGGTTCCTCTTAAAGTTACCATTTTCTTCTCTCTGTCAAATATGTCAGGCATTTTCAAATTTTCTGCCAAATCGTAAGCCAACTATTGAAACCCAAATTTGGGTAGCGGCGTTAACCTGGAATCCAAATCTCTCATGGATCCTGCAAGGATTTCTTCATAATTTTCTTCAAATGTTCGTATGGAAACCCCCAGCTGAGGTGTCATAGATGTCTGCTTACTCCCTACAATGATTTTAACCTCCTTTACAGGATATTTCTAGGAACATTAAAACGGTCGGCAACAGACCTTTCGGTCATTTCGCCTTCCAAAACGCTTGATACCATTTGTTTCATTCCAGTCTCGGACCTCTCCCACTGACGCTCATCAGCAGGCTTAAAGTTGGCATTATGCTTGACTTTAACCAGCAGGGTTGGCAGTGTCAGCTATCTTACTTCCGATAATTATTATGAAAAAACATTCACTATCGTAATATATGATTTATTTTAAATGACCCATTTCATCATATACAGTAGGCCATCTTCAGATTGATTGCACCATTTGCTGGAGCTGGCAGCTTGCTGAGCAGCTGCATGTTGTCAAGATGATGACAGTTATCTTGGAAACAGGCAGCTCCTCAGCACGCTGCCAGATACAGCAAATGGTGCAATCAATCTGAAGATGGCCTACTGTATATGATGAAATCGGTCATTTAAAATAAATCATATATTACGATAGTGAATGTTTCTTCATAAGTAATTGGCATCATGCACTAAAAACAAAACAAAAAGTTACTTATGTGGCCCATTACCACCCAACTTTTTTGGTATGGCCGATGTTACGCAAAGGCAGGCACATAAAACATGGTGGAAACAGAAACTGACTTGAGTGAGCACAATTTCATTATTACGGTACAATCTGTATTAGACTACTTAAATATTAATTCTGGTATGACACTACTTACCTTTAACATTATAAACCGATGCTGAAAATTACACCATCCACCAACTTCGACACTCAGAAACAAACAACATTTAAATGTGACACAAACTCAACAGCTACTTCACTCAGATTAGAGAGAAGGTCAGCGTTGGCCGTAATATTGATGGTTTATTGACTGCAAAATCGATGTTCATTCACATAGTGATCATCTTCGGTGCTGTGGTGTACAAATTAAACTCATAGGCACTGATGATCACTAGGTGATTGAAAATCGATTTTGCAGTCAATAAACCGTCAATATAACGGCCATGCTGACCTTCTAATTTCACGTACATGGTCGTTGTGCACACAGCACTCTATGGAGCAAATGCTGGAGTGAGGGCTGCACTTTTTTCTAAGTTCCGCATATGTGCGATATTTTGCAGTAAACCCGACAAACACGTAGAGGCCCGTACTACCCGCCCGCGCATACTAACCGCCGTTCCCCAGTTTCTTTCCTGTATTTAATTCACTTGGAATACATCAGAACTATGAAACTCTCAATCTGTCTCTTATTTGTGTTGTTCAAAGCGACAACCATTTTTTAAAAAAAAAGAGAAGAAATGCCAACTTCCTAATTTCCATTCGACTGGCTTCGAGCGTAGCGACAGATCATAACCATATTTTAGTATAACATAGCCTTTCATAGTCATCAAATTACAGATTTTCGTTGTAATTATTGAAAAAAAATTTTTTAATTTGTAGTAAGTTCCTGTGGCACCAAATTGCTGGGATCATCGGTCCCTAGGCTTACACACTACTTAATCTAACGTAACCTAACTTACGCTAAGGACAACACACACACCCATGCCCGAGGTAGAGCTCGAACCTCCGATGGGGGAAGCCGCACGAACCGTGACGAGGACCCGAGACCGCGCGGCTAACCCGCATGGCGAAAAGGATTATTTGAAAGTTTCTGCGGAACATTACCACAATGGTAGCAAATTATATGAAGTGGTACTACAAGACATCATCATCACATCGTGCCTACTACAAAATGTTATTTGTATAGCTCGTTTATCAAGTGCAGGTTATTCACCGTAATGTAAAACGATGTTAACTTGACACAGTGTTTACAACGTACCAAGAAGGTGTAGGAAAGATGAGAGGAACAATTTGATACCGAAGATTTGTGGTCTATCAAGCCAAGAAATAACGTCAAATTGGTCTTAAAAAGTAACCTAAGCTATAGCACACCTGTGCCGTGAGCGATATTTTCATTATCCTCTCACTCTCTTAAGCTGAGCACAAACTGAGACGCGTATAGCGCTGTGAAGTGACACGACATTATAGCACCATAGGCACGTTCCACACGTGCTGTGCGGTTCTACGCATATAAAACGCGTGTGTCCTTCAGGCGGAGTGATGCGCACATCCTAGACGCTGGTTACTCAACTACGGCTTGCCAAACTGACAATGTATGATGCGGGATGAGGCGGCTCTCGTAAACTTGATATTTCTTGACTAATGGTGGTGGTTAGTCGTTGCTAACATTGGTTTCTTTCTGATCTCAGGGCGTGGAAATTGTTAATTTTCTTTCTGAGAAGACGCCACAATTTATTTCTTTAAAATTCCTCATAACTTAGGGTTCCAGTGTAACTGAACTTACCGTAGTATCTTTCTCTATTTAAATTTTATGGTTTAATCAACGAACAAAGACGATAATCTTTAAGCAATTCCTTTCCAAATTAATCTTACATTCTTGCAAGTAAGTTAAATTCACGTCAGTAGTTATTTTTGCGAGTTATTATAAAGTCAATGTTCATTAATGTTAGCAGTCAGAAATCCTATGCCTGTATTAACTTTCGTTGGATTTGATGAGAACAATGGCGATCGCTGCGATATCCTGCGTAATGTAGCGATCGAAAATAATTAAATTTCTCACATTTTCAACATTTAATTAATTCCTATCCACTGAAACTCCCTAACCCGATTGTGCGATGTGTAATCTGTAGCTTCACATTAGTCTTAGTCTCAGAAATGGAAAACAGAGCATAAATGCATTTACTTTGCAAATAAACAATTCACTTTTTGGAAAGCAGTTAGTAGTGAAGATATCACCAAACCCCCATAGTACAACGTGTTGTATGACGATGAGGTTATATGGAGAGAAATAAAATGTGAACGTCATGCATGTAACACAAACAAGAGTGCTGTGATGTTTGCGAGTGTAAACTAACGTTAGCGTCTGAAACAGACTTACTTCATCTTTAAAGTAAGATGACGAAACTGCAAAAGTTCATCATTTCTAATAAAATTAAAAGTGTGTGGTCACATAAAATAGAAAATATCTTTCTGAACGTGATATGTGTGAAAAGCAATTACAAACGTAAGCACATGTAAACGGCAACACATTAATATTCAGTTTCTGATCGGTGTGGTGAAGTTTTGTAATTGCTATTTGGTTTTCATATGAGAGAACTGTCGTGTCGTTTGAAAATAAGTTAAAAAGTTCTTTCGTGTTAGATTGTAACCAGCGATCTATGGACATCATCATATAAAATTCGACGTTTTACCGCTGTAACAACTGTGATAACGTCATTTTCACAAAAATGGTTCAAATGGCTCTGAGCACTATGGGACTCAACATCTGTGGTCATCAGTCCCCTAGAACTTAGAATTACTTAAACCTAACTAACCTAAGGACATCACATACATCCATGCCCGAGGCAGGATTCGAACCTGCGACCGTAGCTCATTTTCACAAGAAGTTTAATTTCATTGAATGACGCTATCCTTCGTTGTAACAGTGGAAAGAATATCTTGGACGTAAGTTAATGTTAACTTCACAATGCAACACATTTTTAATTAAGTCAGTGAACTTGTGCGTCAGCGTGGTGGCAATTTGCCGGTACAGTGTAAAGACATTTTACACATCTTCTCATTCTTTGGAACACTCAAAAACAACTTTTCAGGAGTTTTTATAGATGTATTTATAAAGTATGGTACTACACACCATTTGTAACACATTTTCCGAAACGTAAAATCCAAAGCAATACAGCACTGTGAGTTGACATAATGACAGTAGGAGCAGCGATCTAGCCAGTGACGTCACAGGCATCACATGACTCGAATGAAGCGTTTTAGCGAGCTTTCAAATTATTTTAATTTCATTTTCATTTTTATAAGAGAATAATGAATTCAGGAGGAAAAATAGCATGTTAGGAGCATAACATGATGTAATTAATCATTCAGTGCAATTTCCAGCAAACAGTCAAATACCCTATTGTCTCTACACTTTAGTTTTCTTAGATTGTTGGTGTTCTGTACATACAGATTTTCGTCAACGTGGTCGAATTGACGGAAGTTAGGAAAGCAATTTACGGGCGAACCTGAATTATATGTAAAATTTCCATTCCCGATTTCATTGTCATTACCCTGATCGTTTCTATTTCTCTTGTAGTTCTCATTGTTCCTACCGCAATAAAGGCCATTATCGCTGTTATTATCTTTAGAATTTCTGCAAGGTTCGCAGGAGGGCTTCGTAAAGTTTGGAAGGTAGGAGGCGAGGTACTGGCAGAAGTACAGCTATGAGGATGGGGCGTGACTCGTGCTTGGGTAGCTCAGTTGGTAGAGCACTTGCCCGCGAAAGGCAAAGGTCCCGAGTTCGAGTCTCGTTCCTGCACACAGTTTTAATCTGCCAGGAAGTTTCAGTTTATATCGATTTGGAAGCTCGCTCTGTTCTCTGTTAGTTCTAAAAGAAATATTCTCGTGTGCGGTAAAATTACAACTAATTTCACCCTACCATTTCTGAAGAATGATTTTAACTTTTATTTGCTTGAACTAAACTTTCATTTCTTCGATCATTTCTTGCGTACTGGTATTTAAATCTTTATTTGCTGTTTGAATAGCTGCAGCTATTTCGGAGTCGACCTTACTATTAATTTCGGTATTTTTGGCTTCCATGCATTCGACATATCCTTTTCCCACTTTTTACATTGTTTCACCATACATTCATCTATGCGTTTTTGATTGCCTGTTTCTAAGTTTCGATCTTTTGGGTCAACTGATTTTCGTCTCCTTTCCCTGGAAACTTTCTAAAGCTAACTTTATCTGAGCGACCAACTCAGGCAAGCACTCATATTAATTTCTATCAATTTGGTCTAGATTTTGTTCCAAATCGTCGAAAATCTTTCTGTTCCTCTCTGCTAATTTTCTGTCTCGTCCTTTTCCCTCTTCCTCTCTCCGCTTATCCCTCTCTGCGAATTTCTGTCTCATTCTTTTTCCATTTCCTCAAGCTCAATGATTAATCACTTGTACGTTTCCGCCTGTCTCTTCTGCCTTTCCTTTTTTCCTTCATCTAATCTCATTAAAAGAGCGGTAAACGGGTCAGACTTCATTCACCAACTGGGTATCTCCTACGGATTTATTACAGATTCCACGGTTTCATCAACATGTTGATGCAAAACCATTTCAGAACAGAAGTTCTTAGTACACTAATTGGTCTTTCGAAAGGGTTATTCTTAAATAATTCACAGTTACACGAAAGTATTAACGTAATTATTTGAGATCATGGCTTATGGTCCTATAAAAGTGGCTTCAGCGAATAAAAGAGTTGTTATTGTTACACCTGAGTTCCGGGTCAGAATCGGAGGTTAGTTCTGAAGACATTAATGAATAAAACATTCAAATCATCAAATAAAGACATTTTCTTTTAATGGAAAAGCTGTTGACAATTTCAGACTACGAGAAAGATGAAAAATGCTGATTTTGCAGATTACTTCAGAATGACGTTGACAAACGTAAACAATATTGATCCACCACACAACACGGTGGTCAGTATACTGTCAATAACGGAGAATGAAGTGAGCGACAGGAATGTGGAAGCTATCGAGGTGTGCTTTGTGAGGGGAAGAGTTCACAACACTAGAAAAACATTGTAATGGATGTAGGCCTACCCTTTATCAACAATATATTCAAGCAAATTAAACATATCAAATCTTCACAGTCTTTCACAATACAGATACCTTCGGAATAATAACGACCAAATTTTACATTTGTGTAGCCTGTTATATAATTAGTTTATTGATGCTGACACCGTGTAGCCGGCCGCAGTGGCCGTGCGGTTAAAGGCGCTGCAGTCTGGAACCGCAAGACCGCTACGGTCGCAGGTTCGAATCCTGCCTCGGGCATGGATGTTTGTGATGTCCTTAGGTTAGTTAGGTTTAACTAGTTCTAAGTTCTAGGGGACTGATGACCTCAGCAGTTGAGTCCCTTAGTGCTCAGAGCCATTTGAACCATTTTTTGACACCGTGTATGCAACCACTGAAATGCTTTTTGTCGTCATCATAGGACAATTAAAACATAGTCATTTGTGGGATTTGTCGACTGTTTCTGACACAGTGAAAATGTGATGTCCGCGTGCTTATCGTATAACATCTCCTATTACATACATACCCAGGTAATCACAGTGAAACTTATACACATCAGACCTTGGACGCTTTCTACCAGGAACACAAAAGGAATACATCTGTGGTAAATCGCACTTTTCGAATTTTTATCTGGTACAGATATGCCAGCATAATATGTAGCACCTAGAAAACTTTGTTTCACCATATATTTAAAATTGCCTGGGTTGCTTCTGGGTCACATGATTCTGTAATATTCCTTACGATTCCATACCCTCATGGTTCAAATGACTCTAAGCACTATGGGACTTAACATCTGAGGTCATGAGTCCCCTAGACTTAGAACTACTTAAACCTAATTAACCTAAGGATATCACACACATCCATGCCCAAGGCAGGATTCGAACATGCGACCTCAGCAGACGCGTGGTTCCGGACTGAAGCGCCTAGAACCGCTCGACCACAGCGGCCGGCCATACCCTCATGATCAATCGTCTGTCCGTACTTACGATCTGAAGACACCGTGGAGGCAGAAGATAAAATGTTAGTGGCTAATGGCACACCAGTCATTGAACTACGTATTGTTCTTGGCAAAATAAAATCAATAACGAAATAAAACAGCAAAAATCTACATATATATAAAGAACTGTTAAGTATAATATACTAGCCGGCCGGTGTGGCTGAGCGGTTCTAGGCGCTTCAGTCTGGAACCGCGCGACCGCTACAGTCGCAGGCTCGAAACCTGCCTCGGGCATGGATGTGTGTGCTGTCTTTAGGTTAGTTAGGTTTAAGTAGTTCTACGTTCTAGGGGGCTGATGACCTCAGATGTTAAGTCTCATAGTGCTCAGAGCCATTTGAACCATTTATAATGTACTAATGAAAAAAAATCGAGGGCTTACATGGCGAAAAATGAAACGGTACTCAATGACAATCAAGTTTAGTAGTAAGCAACACGTTTTAGGCGGCCAAAATGAGTGGTGTATTAGGCATATGAGAGGACTGGTTTCCCGTTCCCCGCCTCACCACTGCAGTAGCGCTAGCGTGGCGCGTGGTGCGAGAAACCGTGCACAACCGCAACGCCATGCAACCTGGTGCGATTCGCGCCACCATCGCATCGCCTCCTAGTTTGCGCGGTCCCACTTGAACCTGTAAAGATACAAAAACGCGCGCTGTCCTAGGCCGTACCACACTTATGCGCATCTCAATTCGCGCCAAACCTAAGGTGCACCTTCACGGCCAATAATATTGTGCAATTTTAGTGACGTTCATCCTAAACACCTGAGTAATGTTACCAATTATGTTGTTTATAAGGCTGTGCAATAATAAAACGCTTCGAAATATTGGATGATAAGCATGTTGTTGTTGTGGTAATTGCTCTACTTTCTTGAGAGCGAATATAAAAGTAGATCAAAAATTGGTTCAAGGAGGGTTGCAGGTGACCCACGAAAACTTGTTGAGAGATTAAAGAAAGATCATCGTAGCTTTTTGTTTGTTAATGGTTCAACGTTGGATGAGTTATGGGAAATGCCACTCCCTTGCATAGGCTGTTGCCCGCCCTCCATCACCCCGAATGAATTTCTGTAGACGTTTACCGCTCAATCATAAAGAAAGAGCAAAATAATACAATGAGAGACACCGTTCCATCAAGTCAACGCTTGTCTATTACGCTGCGCTACCTTGCTACTGTCTATTCTTCCGAAAACTTGAAATTTGCAAGTGTAGTATCGCCTTACAATATTAGACATATAGTTAACGGACTTATCTTAGAAGAAAGATTAAGGAAAGGCAAACCTACGTTTCTAGCATTTATAGACTTAGAGAAAGCTTTTGACAATGTTGATTGGAACACTCTCTTTCAAATTCTGAAGGTGGCAGGGGTGAAATACAGGGAGCGAAAGGCTATTTACAATTTGTACAGAAAGCAGATGGCAGTCATACGAGTCGAGGGGTATGAAAGGGAAGCAGTGGTTGGGAAGGGAGTGAGACAGGGCTGTAGCCTATCCCCGATGTTATTCAATCTGTGCATTGAGCAAGCAATAAAGGAAACAACAGAAAAGTTCGGAGTAGGTATTATAATCCATGGAGAAGAAATAAAAACTTTGTGGTTCGCCGATGACTTTGTAATTCTGTCAGAGACAGCAAAGGACTTGGAAGAGCAGTTGAATGGAACGGACAGTGTCTTGAAAGGAGGGTATAAGATGAACATCAAGAAAAGCAGAACGAGGATAATGGAATGTAGTCGAATTAAGTCGGGTGATGCTGAGGGAAGTAGAATACGAAATGAGACACTTAAAGTAGTAAAGGAGTTTTGCTATTTGGGGAGCAAAATAACTGATGATGGTCGAAATAGAGAGGATATAAAATGTAGACTGGCAATGGCAAGGAAGGCGTTTCTGAAGAAGAAAAATTTGTTAACATCGAGTATAGATTTAAGTGTCAGGAAGTCGTTTCTGAAAGTATTTGTATGGAGTGTAGCCATGTATGGAAGTGAAACGTGGACGATAAATAGTTTAGACAAGAAGAGTAGAAGCTTCCGAAATGTGGTGCTACAGAAGAATGCTGAAGATTAGATGGGTAGATCACGTAACTAATAAGGAGGTATTGAATAGAATTGTGGAGAAGAGGAGCCTGTGGCACAACTTGTCTAGAAGAAGGGATCGGTTGGTAGGACATGTTCTGAAACATCGACGGATCACCAATTTAGTATTGGAGGGCAGAGTGGAGGGTAAAAATCGTAGAGGGAGACCAAGAGATGAATACACTAAGCAGATTCAGAAGGATGTAGGCTGCAGTAGGTACTGGGAGATGAAGAAGCTTGCACAGGATAGCGTAGCATGGAGAGCTGCATCAAACTAGTCTCAGGACTGAAGACCACAACAACAACAACAGTTACGGCCGGCGGCGGTGGCCGAGCGGTTCTAGGCGCTTCAGTCCGGAACCGCGCGACTGCTACGGTCGCAGGTTCGAATCCTGCCTCGGGCATGGATGTGTGTGATGTCCTTAGGTTAGTTAGGTTTAAGTAGTTCTAAGTCTAGGGGAGTGTTAACCTCAGATGTTAAGTCCCATACTGCTCAGAGCCATTTTTTTGAACAACAGTTATGGACACGCACACTAACGGAAAATAAAAACCCAACACAAAGAAATAATGTACAGTAATGAAATTTCAAGAATACATTTGTCTAGGTAGCACATTTAAGGGATTTACGTTACAAGATCACGGGTTAATGCAAGTAGAAGAAAAGGTATTGCAAATGTGGAGTGCTGGTACATAAATGCAGGTACATTAATAACTGGTGTAACCGTCAGAATGTTGAATGCATGCATGCAAACGTATTCTGTTGGGAAACAACCTCTAGAATGCTTTTCATGAATGGCAGCACAGCAGGTCGAACCACCAGACTGACGTACATTTTTGCAGTCACGGTGCGTGGGATAATCACGAGAGTGCGCCGTCTGTCATACGAAATCACACCCCTGACCATAGCTCCAGGTACAGGTCCAGTGAGTGTAAGGCGGCAGACACGGTGCTTCCAGGCGTTCACCTGGCCTCCTTTTAACCAACGCACGGTCATCACTGGCAGCGAGGCAAAACAACAAAACTCTGCCTTCCAATGAGTTCTCGCTTGACACTACTGAAGTCGCAAATGGTGGTGGTTTGGGGTCTGTGGAATGTACACTATAGGGCAGGGGTCTCCAAACTACGGCCCGCGGGCCGAAACCGGCCCGCGAGGGCCTGCAAACCGGCCCGCGTTAGCTGGCCGGACATCCCCGGTATCCGGCCCGCCAAATATTTGAGGTGGTACCTATACTGCCAACAATTGAGTTTCGAGGCCTATAGCGACCAAAACGTCGCGACATTGTCGGAGCTCTATCTTTACAAAGTGGACGGTTATGGTTAAACTTGTGGCTATCCAAATAATACACATTGGTTTGTTTCTTGACTCCACCACGAAATATTGACATGCCCACTGCTCTTTAAAAATTCTACATTTACTGTCAACCTTTCGTTTCTTTCCCATATGTGCACAGAACTTCACAAAAGATTGTAACCTGAAAATAAAGTTGTGCTATTTAATACTAATAAAACTAGGGAGTAGTCTGCCTAAACAAACTGCAATGAATTTATTTTTAAGGTACTTTATGTGGTGTGACCGCCAGACACCACACTTGCTAGGTGGTAGCCTTTAAATCGGCCGCGGTCCATTAGTATACGTCGGACCCGCGCGTCGCCACTGTCAGTGATTGCAGACCGAGCGCCGCCACACGGCAGGTCTAGAGAGACTTCCTAGCACTCGCCCCAGTTGTACAGCAGACTTTGCTAGCGATGCTACACTGACGAATACGCTCTCATTTGCCAAGACGATAGTTAGCATAGCCTTCAGCTACGTCATTTGCTACGACCTAGCAAGGCGCCATTACCAGTTTATATTGAGACTGTAATTATGTATCATCAAGAGCGATGTACACCAATTATGGATTAAAGTTAAGTATTCCAGCAGCAACGTACCTTACTGGCTATATTAATTACATTGTCCTGTTCCAGACCTCACGCCAGTTTGCGTGAGCTTAAACGCGTGCATTTCGGCCTCCTCTAGCAACACGGTGTTGGCTCTTCTGCCAACACATCACTTTATTTACTAAATTAACTACTCACAATTACACTGTAGTTACACTAAAAATACAGTGAAAAAATACTCAAGTTGTGCTATACGTATTTCGACTTTCAGATTTTCCTTGTCTCTTCGAATTCAAACTTTGAATTGTCCCACACTTCGTCGTCTCGCCTATTAGTACAACGCATAAAACACTAAAAAAACTCGCACTCGCGACATAGACACAATCACGCAACAGAACTATCAAATATATGCTCTGGCTCTGCTACTCGCTACGAGACTACGTAACTAAACCTTATTATTGCGCCGCTTGAAATAACAATGGGTTGACATACACTACCTCTGATATGTCTTGCAGTAATAGTGTTGCTAACAATGATTTTGAGATTTCGTTAGCTTCGCAGGACGCTTTCGTGAAGAATGTGCAGTGACATACTTTTTTGTCGGTGAAATTCGCCAGAATAAAATACGCCACAATTTCGGTCAGGTACGTCCACCAATCAAAATATTGTAATTAAATAAAAATCGCAGTTCGTTTTACTGCTAGGTACTTCCCACAACCTTAGAGTGTGTGTGTTTTGGGGTTTATGGGCTCTCAACATCGAGGACAACCTTAGATTTTTGAGGTTTCATCTTTCCTTTAGCCTTACATTACGGTGATCATGGAGTGCTAGGGTGCTTTAATCCCACTAGGTAGATCTTGGCCCTTATGACTTCGTGGAGGAGTCAATGTGGCCCGCGGACTAAAAAGTTTGGAGACCCCTGCTATAGGGTGTCCGGCTCTCTGCCCTTGCTGTAACCGATTTGTTACATTTCATTGTGCCATTGTGGTACCAACTGCCGAAAGAAACTAATTGTATGCACAATAAAAACTATACAACTAAATTTCGGTACCGAAGTACAATATGAACTTGCGAGATATAAAGTGCAGTGTTTGAGTTGGAATATCGACAAAAACAACTCACTGTCCTACTCGGCTAAAAATAACTGCCTGAAATTACTAATACTGTTCCGTGAAAATTAATTTGCTACCTAGAACGACACCTGACAATTCTGGCTGCACACTGTTTGCTCAAGAGTACAAGGCGAGATGCGCCCTAAGATGACGGTGACTTACCTCTTGCTCTGTCCGGAGTACTGACATTCTCGAAAACAAATAGAAATCAGAAAGTGCAGCAGCTAAAGATAAATAATCTACTCTAACTTTCTTTGCTTGTCCGAAACAATCTGTTGTTGCGTGTGGCGTAACGTGCAATCCACGCACGATAGAATTTTTAAAATTTTACTATGGAATCGTGGAGGTGGGTTTTGCTTTAAGGAATGTCGTTTTCCAGAAATCAAACTCTCATTAGTGACAAAAGGGTGCACACCATAAGAAGATTCTAACAACTACAAAATTCTCTCATTACAAAGAAACAACAAACATACCTTTAATTTCCCTCCAAAGTCTTCTGCATCAATATAAAGAACAAGAAAGTATCATAAATGAGTTTTCATCTCCATAATAAATTATTCCAGACAGTTTCTCCCGGATTCACAAACGACAGCTCTCTTCCTCTGAAAAACTCAACTACACGGTGCTATGTCTTAACCCTTAACTCGCGAGGTGACTTTTCTGTAACGGATACCACGAGGTGGAGTCTCTGGGACCCTATGTTTAAACCGATATTTAAGGCAAAAATCATTTGAAATTTTTAATTTATGCTATATAACATTTATTTTTACATTTATTTAAGTGTTGTTTAAATGCTTCTAGTTTATTTTATTTTATTGCACTAAACCAAGCTTGGAGCATTTTACTATTTATCACACAAAAGCATATAATTTGTGTGGTTCTTTTGAATAGTAAACATAAATTGACTGTTAGAGTACTGAATTTTACATTCTGAAAAATTACACAATCTCTGCAGCAAATAAATTTCCAAATAAAACTAAATTCCAGGGTTTAAATTTGCGCATGAAAATTCCACCCTATAGATACAAAAAGAAAGTCTGTCAAATTGACATTAATTGCTGGTAACAACGTTGTTCTTATCACCACACAGAACACATTCGATTTTAACAGACACTTCAAATATTTCATTGAAAAAAAAAAAAAAAAAAAAAAAGACAGATCCCAATTACAACTGTCGCGAATGAATGATACTCTCTTCGATAGCAGAACAGTGATCACTGGCTAATGTAAAACCGTCGTCTTTTTCGTTTATTTCTTGATGTATATCACTGACACCCTCCTCCATAGACCGACCAACAATTTCATAAAACTCCGGAAAGTTAAAAATGACACCATCGTGCCAACACGTTTTGAGCTATAACAGGTATGTAGTTCACGAGGTGCGGTCTATGAGACTCCAAAACCTATCAATAACACGTGTCGACAATAAACACAGAAGGCGATAACGCAACCGACAACAAAACTTCGTAGGCTTGGCAATTTAAGGATGGTAGGGTGGGTGTAGGAGCATTCCACCACAACTGGCATTGGAGAGCGAGTTTGAAAATTTTCGCGCGGTCTGAGTGACCACACCTCGTGAGTTGAGGGTTAAATAAGGACATCCCAGCAGTGCCCAACTGACAGACTAGGAAGCCAGTCATAGATAACAACGAAGCCCAGAGTCAAGGATCTTATTCACTCCTCGTGGAGTGCACTCATTCATCTTTGTTCCAGTACAGTAAAGATGAAATATTTACGATAGCAGAAACCATTTGAAAACCTTACAAATGTTTTGGCATTTAAATGCAGTATACCCTGCACTGTATTTCACCACATCTGGAAGAACATCCGAGATTACAGAGTCGTCGCACACTGTTATTACATCTGTCAATAAATTTTCTTCGACATGAACAGCTTCTGGGATTTCTCGTACAGGCGATTCATCAACAACACAGAGATCGCAGGTAATAAAACAGAGATTATTCTGAGTTTGATGCTTCAGTAGATTGCGCACCGGGTACGGTGGCCGATGCACACTGACCAATTTTTGTTCAAAGCGCTGGGCGATTTCTTTCGTTCGTTCGGGAAGGAAAGCCGACTGTCTGCCACCTTTCGGCAGGTCGGCGATCACAGAATCGAAGCGCACGCCCTGCAATCTTTCTGAACCGATTTTACAGAAAGTATTCGCAAAAAAAGAAATTGATTTTTGCTTTACTTGTGGCTTTATTTGACAGGTTCATGATGATGTGGCCATTCGTTACTTGTAGCTTTATATGTCAGGTTCATGATTATGTGCCCATCATTTCGTTAATGGTCATACTTATTCTGATATTGATGTGGAAGTACGACACTGCACGAAATCCATAAAAGTTTTCAATGAAAAGTAGGGATCAGTATGATTTTGCGTTTGGTGCATGTTGCATGATATGTTGCTGTCTATGAAATTTAGCTGTTGGTGTTGTGGTCTTCAGTCCAGAGACTGGTTTGATGCAGTTCTCCATGCTACTCTACCCTGTGCGAGCTTCTTCATCTCCGAAATAACTACTGCAGCCTACATCCTTCTGAATCTGTTTATTGTATTCATCTCTTGGCCTCCCTCTACGATTTTTACCCTCCACGATTTCCTGCAATACTAAATTGGTGATCCCTCTATGCCTCAGAACGTTTCCTACCAACCGATCCCTCCTTCTAGATAAGTTTTCCCGCAAATTCCTCTTCTCCTCAATTCTATTCAGTACTTCCTCATTAGTTACGTGATCTACCCACCTAATCTTCAAAGACTTCCTGACACTTAAATCTATACTCGATGTTAACAAATTTCTCTTCTTCAAAAAACGCTTTCCTTACCATTGCCACTCAACATTTTATATCCTCTCTACTTCGACCGTCATCAGTTAGTTTACTCTCCAAGTAGCAAAACTCATTTACTATTTTAAGTGTCTCATTTCCTAATCTAATTCCCTCAGCAGCGCCTGATTTGATTTGACTACATTCCATTATTCTCGTTTTGCTTTTGTTGATGTTCATCTTACATCCTCCTTTTAGGACAATATCCATTCCGTTCAACTATTCTTCCAGGTCCTTTGCTGTCTCTGGCAGAATTACAATGTCATCGGCAAACCTCGAAGTTTTTATTTCTTCTCCATGGATTTTAATTCCAACTCCATTTTTTTCTTTTGTTTCCTTTATTGCTTGTTCAACATACAGATTGAATAACATCCGGGATAGGCTACAGCCCTGTCTACTCCCTTCTCAATCACTGCATCCCTTTCATTCTCCTCGGCTCTTATAACTGCCATCTGGTTTCTGTACAAATTGTAAATAGCCTTTCGCTTCCTGTATTTTACACCTGAAACCTTCAGAAGTTGAAAGAGAATATTCCATTCAACATTGTCAAAAACTTTCCTGAGTCTACAATTGCTAGAAATGTGCGTTTGCCTTTCCTTAACCTATCTTCTAAGATACGTCGTAGGGTCAGTATTGCCTCGCGTGTTCCAACATTTCTACGGAATACAAACTGATCTTCCCCGAGATCGGCTTCTACCAATTCCTCCATTCGTTTGTAAAGAATTCGAGTTTGTATTTTTATCCATGACTTATTCAACTGATAGTTCGGTAATTTTCACATCTGTCAACATCTGCTTTCTTTGAGATTGGAATTATTATATTCTTCTTGAAGTCTGAAGGTATTTCGCCTGTCTCATACATCTTGCTCACGAGATGGAAGAGTTTTGTCTCCCAAGGTTATCAGTAGTTACTAATGGAATGTTGTCTACCGACGGGCCTTGTTTTGATTTAGGTCTTTCAGTGCTCTGTCAATTTCTTCACGCAGTATCGTATCTCCTATTTCATCTTCATCTACGTCCTCTTCCATTTCCATACTATTGCCGTCAAGTACATCGCCCTTGTATAAACCGTTTATATACTCCTTCCACTTCTCCGCTTTCCTATCTTTTTGTAGGGCTGGTTTTCATCTGAGCTCTTGATATTCATATAACTGATTCTTTTTTCTCCAAAGGTCTCTTTTAATTTTTCTGTAGGCAGTATCTGTTTTACCCCTAGTGATATATGCTTCTCCAGCCTTACATTTGTCCTGTAGCTATCCCTGCTTAGTCATTTTGGACTTCCTGTCGATCTCATTTTTGAGACGTTTGTATTCCTTTTCTCCTGCTTCATTTAGTGCATGTTCATATTTTCTCCTTTCATCAATTAAATTCAATATCTATTCTGTTACCCACGAATTTCTACTTGCCCTCACCTTTTCACTTACTTGATCCTCTGCTGCCTTCACTATTTCTTCTCTCAGAGCTACCCATTCTTCTTCTATTGTATTTCTTTCCCCTGTTCTTGTCAACTGTTTCCTGATGCTCTCTCTGTAACTCTTTACAACCGCTGTTTCTTTCAGCTTATCCAGGTCCCATCTCCTTAAATTCCTACTTTTTTGCAGTTTCTTCGGTTTTGATGTACAGTTCATAACCAATAAATTGTGGTCGGGGTCAGAGTCCACATCTGCCCCTGGAGATGTCTTACAATTTAAAACCTGGTTCCCAAATCTCCGTCTTACCATTGTATAATCTATCCGAAACCTTCCAGTGTCTCCTGGCCTCTTCCACATGTACAACCTTCTTTCATTATTCTTAAACCAAGTGTTAGCTATGATTAAGTTATCGCTCTGTGCAAAATTCTACCAGGCGGCTTCCTCTTTCATTCCTTACCCGCACTCCATATTCACCAACTGCTTTTCCTTCTCTTCCTCTTCTTACTTTCTAATTCCAGTCTGCATTAACTATCTGAACAATTTCTTTTATCGCATAATGTATTTCTTTAGTCTCTTCATCATCTTTGGAGCTAGTTATAAACTTGTACTACTGTTATAACTGCGTAGGCTTCCACTGCCAGAGTCAGTAGACATAAAAGTTTTCTGGGTAGTTGCAACTGTGGCCGAAACGTTGGTTTTTCTCCAGCAGTGGTAGTTTTATAAATTATGACGCCATACCATACCCAGAAAACTTTTATGTCTACTGTACTACCGTGGTAGCCGTGGGCTTGGTGTCTATCTTGGCTACAATAATGCATTCAGTATGCTGTTCGATGTGTCTTATCCGCGTTCCTATTTTTTTTATCCATTATTTAACCTCATTACCGTTATTTGATTTTGTATTTATAATCCTCTATTTACCTGACAGGAAGTACTGTTCCTCCTGCCTCCGAACTTCGCTAATTCCCACTACATCTAACTAATACAATAAACAGAACAAGCGTTCTCCGAATATGGAGGTGACTGGATACAGTTGAGTACAGTGCTGCATTACGCCTGCCGATCAGTGCATTTGGGCTAGGTGTTGGCAGCTGTGCAACATTTACAAGCAATTTTAGAACATAGAACGAGATGTTATGTCATGGTCGCATAGATAGATCTGGCATAAATCGAAAAATGACGAGGGAGTGGGTATAAATTGACCGAATATACACCGAAATGCGGGGAAATTGAGGAAGTACTTGCGTATCTTCTGGTTCGCGCCGAACAATTTGTACATGGGAACAAGTATGCGGCAACAAGAGCAATCCGGGAAAACGTCGACATCGAAACGAGGGGAATCAAGGAGGCAGTCAGTTTTTTCCGTCTAGGCAGTTTATACAGTATGTCTACTGAGATACCAGTGATACATGCGAGTTGGCTACTGTATTTGATGCTTTTCAGGTGGACAGAGAACCATTAACCTCTAAACTTACTTGCATCTGCGTTAAAGGATAACAGAGAGTGGACGGGGTGATCGATTGAGACAGAGCTGTAACGAGGTACGATTTAATGCTTGAGTGATGCAGTCTAGAGAAGGAGAAGCTTCTGCACCTCAGTTGGATTTATGATCCTCTATTTACCTGACAAGAAGTACTGTTCCTCCTGCCTCCGAACTTCGCTAATTCCCACTACATCTAACCAATACAATAAACAGAACAAGCGTTCTCCGAATATGGAGGTGACTGGATACAGTTGAGTACAGTGCTACATTACGCCTCCCGATCAGTGTTCTGTCCGGATGCATCAGTCGCGTGGCATAGCCTGCGTTCTACTCGTATACAGCCATGTGTTCTGTATGTAGTTTAAAGCACTTGCGATCGTTAACGGTAAACCTGTCGGTCATCAGAGGACTTCCATCTCATGTGTGATGAAACTTGACACATTTCTCTAAACGAACTTTGATTTATGCGATGTACTCGATCCCCTTGTCGCGTCTTGGGTGTAAAATCGAGACTTCAGCGTCATAACTAAGTTAGCGATAGGAGCTTGTGAGGCGCTGCAATCCCTGTGTACACAATTGCCCGACTGATGTGCTGTTTACAGAGTTAGTGACAGAATGACTTCAAATTTTCACATGTCGAACGCTGCTGCTATGCGTTTAACTGTTTCCATGTAGGATGTACCCCCCGCTACTAACGATCATTTTATATAGGCCTGATGCAGGCATCGTGTAATTTCTGAACCATGATCGGATGTGAACAGTGGACACTATACGTCTCCAGAAAGCTATATTGTGCTCGTATCACGCAGAGCAAGTGTTTTACGGAAGTAGTTTTTTCGTTTTTACGATTCGATAACATAGTTTACCGTAGAGAAACCAGGAAGAAGGATGTCTGTCATGCACTTGAAATATATTTCTCACAATGGAATATTAACAACGCTACATTCCATACGACTGATAGATCGGAAACACAGGCGGTCTAACGTTATAGCCCGTTTTAAGTGTGGAACGTTGTAGCCTTAGGGGTGTGTGTGTTTATGTTCTCTCTTACCAACATCTATCCATGTTCGCAGTGATAATCGCAAAGTGGAGAGGGGGTGGTTTAGCTATGATACCGAAATTGGGGAAACATGCTGTCACATCATTGGCCAGTGTTGAAGTTACTGTAAAATTGCTAAAATTCTTTGTGCTATCAACTGTGATGCTCATTATTAGAGCACATCAATGGTGTCTTTTCCATCTCATCCGTGCACTGGCACATTATTGGTTACCACAAAATGATTGACTGACATCACTTGTTTGAATTGGGGAAAACGTTTTGGTGGATGGACTGCACCTTCTGTGGTGGATAGCACCGAAACACTGATCGCGTACATGAGTGCAATATGAGAAATCAGTCGAAGGGAATGCAGAGCCATCAGCTGTTCAGTCAGTGTGAGAGACGAGTCTAAATGTAGAGCTCGTGAATCACCTTCGGACTGTAGTTTGTAAAACTATACCAGCGCCATAAAACTCTTCCAGTTTGCTTATCTTGTAACTGTCTTTTATTTTAAATCAGCCAATGTGTGACATGTTATGCTATCCGCCGTAAGAATATTATTTACACTGTGCAACGTCTAGTTTCCTGCGAAAGACCTTTCACAGGTCTCGAAGTTGTGGCAGAAAAAAGGAAATGTTTGGCATTGTACAAAAGCAAGTTATAAAACAGTGTTTCAAACAACTAAACAGGACCAGAGGGAGCATCTCATGCGATTTCGTATAGTCTACAGGATACAATCATTCGCCTAGAGTATAGGTTATCAAATTTCAAAGTGGCTGCATATATAATAGGATCGTGCCATACAGGCAGCACACCAGCAGCAGCAGTTTGAGGTGTAAATTCGGTGAGGGACTGGGTATACCGTTAGGAATGCTTGGATGGCTGCAGGCTGCGCTATTCTTGGGAGCATTGTGAAATCTCTTTCTCCGTGCTGGACCACACCACAGCTATGCGTCATAGCGCTTACATCTGTGCCTAGGTGACTTCTAAATCATATGAGCTGTTATAGTTCGTAATTTTTCTCTGTTGGGGGGTAGAGAATAACGATGATAGCATGTTGGGCGGACTGATTTGAATGGACGCGGATCTGCTTCAGGTTGTAGTACCTGTATCTAGTTTAGAGACGTACCACATTGTGCGCATTTACACCGAATGGTCAAAACACGGTCCTGTTGCAGTAACTCAGGTCGTTCTGTTTCTACATGGGTTGCAGAAGGTGGTGGATATGTCTTTATCCGACTTCTGCTCAGTTCCAACTTAAATTGGAACGATCACATGTGGAAAGCTGTAGAAATGGTAGCAGTTTAAGATGCGTAGGGGGTGACTAAAACCACGTTGGAATTTTACTGTAGCAGCTAGGTTCGGGAAAAGTGACTCGTTTTGAGATATTGGAGTGTCAGAAACATGTTTGAGTAGTGGTTGTAATCATTAAAGGAATTGTCAATAGGATCCAACGCAGGTATGTGCTTGAATGGAACGACCAGATTCCAAATCATGGACATCATTTCTAGCCGATAGCGCAACACTAGAGATCTGAGAAGCTAACGTACATTTTCTTACAACCTCAATCGGCACATCATCTACCACTACTGTTTGTGTTCCTTCTCAATCAGTCATCGCCTATAACTCAGTGGATATATCACGGAACCTCTGATATGGTCTCAAGACAGAATGCGCTACAAATACTATAGAATTATCTAACTGGGGCGGTGTGAGGGAGTCACAAATACCGCTTACATGCCACGTTCCTTAGCCGAATCACTTTTAAAATGCGGTAATTTTATCACGAGGTTGCATTGTCGGCTACGTGTTGATCTGATAATACACTTTCCTATGACCACCGACACAGTATTTGTCCGGAAAAGAACCACCACCTCATACAGAGATAATGTCGTACCTCGATTCGTAAAGCGGGTATGGCTTTTAACATGGATACTTGTGTGTATCTGTAGAACCAAGATCGTTTGTGACACTAACATGCAGCAGTTGTTGGGATCGGGTTTTTTTAACATCCGGTCGATTACGTCTCTCTTTCTAAGACACAGTGGTAGCACTCGCAAGAAAAACCTAACAGACATGTCCACCCATCGTCGATTTTCGGTCAGTATTATTTCGTATCGTAGGCAATCAGCTATTGACGAAGTATTACACTTAGTAGTAGGGGATGCGCCATATGTTCGCATTTGGTTTTAAAGTATGTGTTTGCGGAAAGGAAATGACTATGTCCAGTCGTAAGGAGGGTATGGATTTGACTTCGAGTACTGTGATAGCAAAGGGAAGAGTATGCCAAGTCATAAGAAAGGTAGTGATATTTCTATTTCCAGAGCCACTGCCAACAGCAGGGTGTATTTCCGATACTTCACTCATTGTCGAACGCGATTGAATTGAGACCGTGATCGTAACATTTAATTTTAAGTATAATGATAAAACATATAACATGACTAGTTTTCTAGAATGATTCCGTGAATGCATGACCTGTGGTGGGAATGATTCACATCCCCTGTTAACAGTAGCAGTTGTCCGAATGCAGAGGCCTGTTGGAGTGTAGGAACGTATCTGAGTTAACTTTGCTGTCCTCTAGACGACCGAATTGCGAACTAATACTTAGTATGTCTTGGGCAGCTTTCGTGATCAAGTGGAAATTTGAGAAGATTGTGTATGGAGGTGCGTTTGCGCTGGATCGTTATTTCCTCCTATGTAAATTGTTCAGTTGACTGCTTCTGCACATTTCGCGCCTTTATCTAGTTGAGAGGAGATCGATTGTGGTGTGTGCATCTAACATGTGGAAGACATGATTGCCTGTTCTCTAGACACTGGAATGACCTTACTTGGCTTTTAAATTATAGGAATGATTTGGAATCTGTTACATCAGCCCCATCTGTATTCGAGAGTGGAAATATCAGTTTCCTCTATTTGTTTCTAGTTACTCAGTGGTTTACAACACTCTGCATCTCGCTACAGTTTGGGGTTTGTTGTTGCGCTAGCGATCGGTAGGATGCTGCTTAGTGCTTGATATCGAGAAGTACCGCCAAAATGGTATAATATTGTGGCGAAAATACGTATGTTCCTGTAATCCCCGAGTCTAGAGATGTGTATAGAAAAGCGAGTAAGCAAGGAGGTGGGTTCGGAGCAGAAACAGTAACATTTATGTACCAAGGGGAAACGATCCCGAATTTGTAGAACAGTTCTGAGGTGCTGTGGGCACCTGTCAGCTGTAGATGCCCTAGTGCTGAGAGGAGGATATATACGGTACTGTCCGTCTTCGCAGTGTATGTACAAATGTTGTAAAAGGAATGATTTTGTATGGCAGAGGTTATGAATTGTATGTTTACTACATCGATACGGTACACGGTGCTATATTTCTGGGTTGGAGATTGATTTCACGAACTAATATTCAAGCTCCTGTCCTTGGTGGGAGAGCAGTGTAAACAAGTAAGGTTCTTTCCGTATTTGACGATATGTATGGCGCTGTGCGAGGTTTAGTTGTCGGTGAAATATGGTGATCAGTGTAAATTAGTTTATTGCCGCTGAAAGTCTCATCTGCAGAAGGAAAAAAAAGGCTGACGGTGCTTTGATACCTACGGCATCAGTAATTCGGCAGGTAAATTCGATAGGAGCCAATCATAATGTTCGATCCATTCACATCCTTTGTGCTGGGATATAGGAGCCTCTACATAGCGGTGGGAACGTTTGTCTGTGTTGAAAGCAGAAAGGGTATCACGTGATGGACTGGGTACCACGTTAGGTCCACGAGGAAGACTGTACTTGGCGTTATTTTCGTAAATAGGTTCTGTTAGGGCAAGAATTTCCGTGCATACAAGCTGAGACCTCAAGAAAGCGAGCGTTAACTATTTCTGGGACACTATACAATTTCCAAGAGGTCAACTTGGCTCTTATTTTTTTTACAAACCCATGTGGCGTCAGAATAACATTGAGAACCTTTTAAATGGCGAGTCGTCATGCAGACGTTTTGCAGCGTGATGTCAGTCACGCTGGGGCAGGTACGCACGGCTGGACGCAGCTCATATGTTCCGTTAGGGGGTAAGCAGCTTTTGCTATTCTGTCATCAACAGTAAAGACAAGTGCTGCCCGGAGGTGTCTCGTGTATGAGACGGGCGTGAACGCGCCTTGGAGTACTGGGACGTCAGTATAACAGTGACTGTATACTCGAAAATAGAGACAACTCTCATACAGGTAAGTAAAGGGGTTCGCTATGCTTTCAACTACCTAGTTTCAACTACTTTTCAAGGTAATCTTTATTTCGAATGGAGGAAGTGAGGCCGGCCAGTGTGGCCATCCGGTTCTAGGCGCTTCAGTCTGGAACCACGTGACCGATACAGTCGCAGGTTCGAATCCTGCCTCGGGCATGGGTGTGTGTGATGTCCTTATGTTAGTTAGGTTTAAGTAGTTCTAAGTTCTAGGGGACTGATGACCACAGATGTTAAGCCCCATAGTACTCAGAGTCATTTGAACCATTTTTTGGGGGAAGTGAGTGTTGGATGACCTTGAAAAATAGTTGTACTAGGTATTTGAAAGCATAGCGAACCCCTTTTCTTACCTATATGAGTTATGTAGGAGTAGTTTGCAGGTCTCTATGCTGTGGGGCATGTCAGAGCATGTGGTCCGTATCACTGTGATAAATATACTCCTCCCCTAAATAAATTGCTCCAAAATAAATAAAGTACACTCCTTCCTCTCTCCACCAGATCAGTACAGGCTGAGTCCTTTTCCCACCAGTCCCTAGGAAGAGATGGCGGCCGGGTGACTTAGGTTAGTGGAGGTGAGCTTTGTTTCCCACAATTGTCTTAGGTTGGTAGCGAAACCCCAACAGACATTTCTTTACTGTCAAAATTCAAACTTGGCGCCAGTTCCTAGGAAGAGGTGGCGGTCAGGTGATTGAGGTTAGTGTGAGTGTCCTTTCTTTCGCCATTTTCTTAGCTTAGTAGAGAAGAACCAATTGACCTTTCTTTACCAGCATAATGCAAACTTGGCGCCGGTTCATAGGAAGAAGTGGCAGCCGGGTGACTTACGTTAGTCTAGGTAGCCCAAGTGACCTATCTTCCCGCGATTTTCTTAGGTTAGTACAGATAACTGTGGTGTGATGCATCATCCTGTTGGAATTTGAACTTTCCGCCATTTTTCTAGGGAAAGGGGGCGTGGCACTTTCCTGCCAAAAGCCGCCATCTTGGATAATGGTACTTGCGTCATCATATGACGTCATGGCCGCTATCTTGGATGACGTCATCGCCGCCATCTTGGATACATCAGGCAACAATGCAGAGTGGGGCAGAAGAAACCGCTTTGTTCCATTACTGTTAGTGAGGTGACACTGTAAAAACTCCACTGTTTTTTGAGAAAAGAAGCAAATTTTAACATGGCAACAAGAGAAATGTGTAAGTATTGCTCAAAATTCGCCACTCATGACGCTTCTCTTGAAAGTTACAAATGGTTAACAAGCCACACGAAAACAAATTGCTGCGTTTTCAAAGGAATTCTTTTTAGACACTAACCAAGGCTGAAGTGACGGATCTTTTTGAATGGTCACGATGCAATTGTGGGCTTGGATGTGGCCCACTTAAAATCTACACAAAATGTGAGTGTTGGGTTCAGTTTAGAACGGCACTTTCCCTCCAGTGCTGTGTATTTCTCCGACAGCGCCTGCCTGTAACCTTTCCACTACTGCTCTCCCCATGCGCGCCCTGCAGGGTGCACGTCTACCGGCCATGGTATTCTGTGCGGACTCTTAACAGGAGTGTTTCCAGAGAAACAAATATCACTTGCATTACTCGTCAGTATGAGAAGACGCACCTATTTCAAATGGTATAGGATTATTGTGAAATGTATGTAATCCTCATACCCTATAAAAAAAGTTTCCAAGCAATCTTGCCTTGGTGTGGAAGTTAAAATGTAGCTGAGTTTTTAAGCTTTCGAAAAAACCAAAGAGCGATTTTATTCACTTAACGAAACGTTTTTGGAAAAGCAACCAACTTGCACTGCCGAACGAGTTTCTAGGGATCTCTTTATGTATTCCCCTAAATTGTGAGATTCATTCCAAATCCACATGAACATTCAGCTTTTGGAACTCTAGAGTTCAAGACATCAAAGACATCGTTAACAATTTCAATAAAATTATTTTCAATGTCTTTATGAAGAGCATCTTCAAGATATAAGCTATTAGTCGTGAAAATAGGCGTACGCTTGTCCAGTTACATATAACTCGTAAGTGCGCTTCGGTAATGGGATATGTTATCGTTAGATCATTTTTTCATGTTTAAAAAGTTATTGTATAGCTGCCTTAGTTTTGAACCATTAGGCAGCGTGATGAAATGATTCCTCACTAACTTTAACAGAAGAAAACACATGCATTCCTGGTATAGTCTACTGGATTTACGAATTGTGTTTTACCTGTATAGTCACACAATTCGCTCCAAACCTTTATATTTTTCCCACCCGTATCGCGTGTCACGCTGTAAAATTTATTCCCGATCCCTCAACTGCCGTAATGAGACACTGAAGCAAAATATTAATCGTCATAATAAACCGGTTGCTTGCACTGCTAACGCAACACTTTGCTCACGCAAGCTTGATCATTGGAATGTGGGCCGAGTACTGTGTCCTTCGACGAATCTTAACATATGCGAACATCAACAATCATTTCGCCAAATGTCAGTACTGATAGTCTCTCTTCGGTAGTAAAAATTTTTAATTCAGCCTTCCATAAATCGCTGTTTCACATTGAACTCGGGGTCAAGATTATTAGGTGTCGTCCGGCCGACGTTTTTTCTTATTTTGGTGACAGTTCTTAAAGCCGTCAAAACTTGTTTTTGCCAACTTCTTGCTTCAAGCGTTGTGCGCGACATCAGGACATCTAAGGAATGAATTTACTTGTACTATTTCTAGAATTATTTACTAACACTTATATAACTAAATTAATTTCTCATTACTAATTAAGTAAATAACATACAAAAGCGATAAAACGTAAGTGACTTAAATAGCCTTACTTTGATAAAACTTATAGATAAAAATTCAAGCAGTCGTCAGGTTGAAACGTCCCCTTAGATAAATCATACATGACTGTGCTTAAACTGACACACAATATTTTTAGCGCAACGCAATCTGACTTTCAAAAATCCCTACAAAAGAATGGCCCTGACTAACATTAACCTATACGTTTCACAAAACACTTACCTCACAAAAATCTTGGTTACTAGAACTACTGCAATACAGCGAGCGCCATTACTGCCAGCTAAATAAAAGATTCAAACTACGGAAGGCACTAACTACTGATAGGCATAGTTAGCAAATGAAAGATTTTGATAGAGAACAAACAATGTATTTACCTCAATAGTGTTCAAAAGTCATAATGTATATAGCAGTTCATGACATCCAGTCTTACAAATTTCAGAACTCCGCCATCTCTCTCCCCACATCCACCACTGCTGGCAGCTCACCTCCAACTGCGCAACGCTACGCACTGTTCACATCCAGCTGCCCAACACTACAATGGCAGACAGCAATGCAAACTAGCCACAGACTGCACACAGCACAGCCAGTGATTTTTATACAGAGCGCTACGTAACGTTGCCAATAAGAAAACATAAACAGCCTACTTACATAGCCCCCATGCTCCCCACAAAAAATTTTACAAATTGTTTTGGGCATTGGCCAATACATATTTGTTAAAATTTTTTTCACAATTACAGGAACAAAGAAATCAAATGCACACACTTATTGATACAATGTTGGTCAAATGCTAGAATTTTCTCACAGTCCATAAAGACAGTCCTGATCATTCATCACAGTAAAACTGCCGTTTCTTTTCTCAAAGTCTGAGCAGTAAAAGACAATGCACACGGATGTAGTGGATTTCCATGCAGTCTTGAAGAAGTAGTGTTGTCCTTCCAACGGAAAGACAGTGCTGGCTCTTGACATGCTGACAGCTAATGGGCCACAACAGAGCAAACCCACAGCAGAGTCATTCGACGTTTTGAAGAATATTGGTAGGTAGGTCATCGCAGAGCATACCCACTGTATTTATGGTAGAGATTGTGGTATTGGTGGGCCACCAGAGGTGCAGACCCACTGCAGTCCTTGTAGAAATAATGGTATTGGTGGGCCACCAGAGATGCAGACCCACTGTAGTCCTTGTAGAGGCGGCCAGCAACCATCTGTTGCGACTGTGCAGGTGCTCAATCACCATCGAAGAGTCTTGCGGATAATATAGCAAGTCCATAAACCACCACTTGTACACTCACAAAAAATTTTTTTTAAATGTCCTTAGAAGCAGCAATGCTGTTATCCAGTCCCTTGCTGAATTATCAACACACGTGCAAACACTATCAGTCCCTACTTCTCACATATTGTCCATATAATATGACCAACAGAAACGTGTGCAGTGAAATGTAACTTACAAGTTAATAATATGATGAACTGGTGTCAATTACAATTTTATAATATAAGAATACAATTACAAAGGTACAAAATACATCATTAAAGAACATAACAATACAGATAACATTTGTAGTACAGGCTTTACAAAAGAATCGAAATAACATATACATCAGTGTTACAGGAATTATGACATGAGTACATACATAAAAGATCCGAATAACTTTAGAAACATCAACTTCACACACGAGCATTAAAACAAAACAGAACAAATAATGTTTAAACATCTTTACAAAGTAAATAACATATTATCAGAAAAATTCTACAACATAAATCTTATTAGCTAAACACATACAGACAGGAAAAACACAAATTCACATAGTGTAATAACACAAAAATACAGGACAGGGTTTGTTTTCAGTGTAACATTTGGTACTGCAGTCCAACCCAAAACTTCATCGTCCCCTTGAAAAATTTATACATGAGTGGGCTTAAACTGACACACAATATTTTTTTAGCGCAACGCAATCTGACTTTCAGTAATCCCTACAAAAGAATGGCCCTGACTAACATTAACCTATACGTTTCACAAATCACTTACCTCACAAAAATCTTGGTTACTCGAACTACTGCAACACAGCGAGCGCCACTACTGCCAGCTAAATAAAAGATTCAAACTACGGAAGGCACTAACTACTGATAGGCATAGTTAGCAAATGAAAGATTTTGATAGAGAACAAACAATGTATTTACCTCAATAGTGTTCAAAAGTCATAATGTATATAGCAGTTCATGACATCCAGTCTTACAAATTTCAGAACTCCGCCATCTCTCTCCCCACATCCACCACTGCTGGCAGCTCACCTCCAACTGCGCAACGCTACGCACTGTTCACATCCAGCTGCCCAACACTACAATGGCAGACAGCAATGCAAACTAGCCACAGACTGCACACAGCACAGCCAGTGATTTTTATACAGAGCGCTACGTAACGTTGCCAATAAGAAAACATAAACAGCCTACTTACATAGCCCCCATGCTCCCCACAAAAAATTTTACAAATTGTTTTGGGCATTGGCCAATACATATTTGTTAAAATTTTTTTCACAATTACAGGAACAAAGAAATCAAATGCACACACTTATTGATACAATGTTGGTCAAATGCTAGAATTTTCTCACAGTCCATAAAGACAGTCCTGATCATTCATCACAGTAAAACTGCCGTTTCTTTTCTCAAAGTCTGAGCAGTAAAAGACAATGCACACGGATGTAGTGGATTTCCATGCAGTCTTGAAGAAGTAGTGTTGTCCTTCCAACGGAAAGACAGTGCTGGCTCTTGACATGCTGACAGCTAATGGGCCACAACAGAGCAAACCCACAGCAGAGTCATTCGACGTTTTGAAGAATATTGGTAGGTAGGTCATCGCAGAGCATACCCACTGTATTTATGGTAGAGATTGTGGTATTGGTGGGCCACCAGAGGTGCAGACCCACTGCAGTCCTTGTAGAAATAATGGTATTGGTGGGCCACCAGAGATGCAGACCCACTGTAGTCCTTGTAGAGGCGGCCAGCAACCATCTGTTGCGACTGTGCAGGTGCTCAATCACCATCGAAGAGTCTTGCGGATAATATAGCAAGTCCATAAACCACCACTTGTACACTCACAAAAAATTTTTTTTAAATGTCCTTAGAAGCAGCAATGCTGTTATCCAGTCCCTTGCTGAATTATCAACACACGTGCAAACACTATCAGTCCCTACTTCTCACATATTGTCCATATAATATGACCAACAGAAACGTGTGCAGTGAAATGTAACTTACAAGTTAATAATATGATGAACTGGTGTCAATTACAATTTTATAATATAAGAATACAATTACAAAGGTACAAAATACATCATTAAAGAACATAACAATACAGATAACATTTGTAGTACAGGCTTTACAAAAGAATCGAAATAACATATACATCAGTGTTACAGGAATTATGACATGAGTACATACATAAAAGATCCGAATAACTTTAGAAACATCAACTTCACACACGAGCATTAAAACAAAACAGAACAAATAATGTTTAAACATCTTTACAAAGTAAATAACATATTATCAGAAAAATTCTACAACATAAATCTTATTAGCTAAACACATACAGACAGGAAAAACACAAATTCACATAGTGTAATAACACAAAAATACAGGACAGGGTTTGTTTTCAGTGTAACATTTGGTACTGCAGTCCAACCCAAAACTTCATCGTCCCCTTGAAAAATTTATACATGAGTGGGCTTAAACTGACACACAATATTTTTTTAGCGCAACGCAATCTGACTTTCAGTAATCCCTACAAAAGAATGGCCCTGACTAACATTAACCTATACGTTTCACAAATCACTTACCTCACAAAAATCTTGGTTACTCGAACTACTGCAACACAGCGAGCGCCACTACTGCCAGCTAAATAAAAGATTCAAACTACGGAAGGCACTAACTACTGATAGGCATAGTTAGCAAATGAAAGATTTTGATAGAGAACAAACAATGTATTTACCTCAATAGTGTTCAAAAGTCATAATGTATATAGCAGTTCATGACATCCAGTCTTACAAATTTCAGAACTCCGCCATCTCTCTCCCCACATCCACCACTGCTGGCAGCTCACCTCCAACTGCGCAACGCTACGCACTGTTCACATCCAGCTGCCCAACACTACAATGGCAGACAGCAATGCAAACTAGCCACAGACTGCACACAGCACAGCCAGTGATTTTTATACAGAGCGCTACGTAACGTTGCCAATAAGAAAACATAAACAGCCTACTTACATAGCCCCCATGCTCCCCACAAAAAATTTTACAAATTGTTTTGGGCATTGGCCAATACATATTTGTTAAAATTTTTTTCACAATTACAGGAACAAAGAAATCAAATGCACACACTTATTGATACAATGTTGGTCAAATGCTAGAATTTTCTCACAGTCCATAAAGACAGTCCTGATCATTCATCACAGTAAAACTGCCGTTTCTTTTCTCAAAGTCTGAGCAGTAAAAGACAATGCACACGGATGTAGTGGATTTCCATGCAGTCTTGAAGAAGTAGTGTTGTCCTTCCAACGGAAAGACAGTGCTGGCTCTTGACATGCTGACAGCTAATGGGCCACAACAGAGCAAACCCACAGCAGAGTCATTCGACGTTTTGAAGAATATTGGTAGGTAGGTCATCGCAGAGCATACCCACTGTATTTATGGTAGAGATTGTGGTATTGGTGGGCCACCAGAGGTGCAGACCCACTGCAGTCCTTGTAGAAATAATGGTATTGGTGGGCCACCAGAGATGCAGACCCACTGTAGTCCTTGTAGAGGCGGCCAGCAACCATCTGTTGCGACTGTGCAGGTGCTCAATCACCATCGAAGAGTCTTGCGGATAATATAGCAAGTCCATAAACCACCACTTGTACACTCACAAAAAATTTTTTTTAAATGTCCTTAGAAGCAGCAATGCTGTTATCCAGTCCCTTGCTGAATTATCAACACACGTGCAAACACTATCAGTCCCTACTTCTCACATATTGTCCATATAATATGACCAACAGAAACGTGTGCAGTGAAATGTAACTTACAAGTTAATAATATGATGAACTGGTGTCAATTACAATTTTATAATATAAGAATACAATTACAAAGGTACAAAATACATCATTAAAGAACATAACAATACAGATAACATTTGTAGTACAGGCTTTACAAAAGAATCGAAATAACATATACATCAGTGTTACAGGAATTATGACATGAGTACATACATAAAAGATCCGAATAACTTTAGAAACATCAACTTCACACACGAGCATTAAAACAAAACAGAACAAATAATGTTTAAACATCTTTACAAAGTAAATAACATATTATCAGAAAAATTCTACAACATAAATCTTATTAGCTAAACACATACAGACAGGAAAAACACAAATTCACATAGTGTAATAACACAAAAATACAGGACAGGGTTTGTTTTCAGTGTAACATTTGGTACTGCAGTCCAACCCAAAACTTCATCGTCCCCTTGAAAAATTTATACATGAGTGGGCTTAAACTGACACACAATATTTTTTTAGCGCAACGCAATCTGACTTTCAGTAATCCCTACAAAAGAATGGCCCTGACTAACATTAACCTATACGTTTCACAAATCACTTACCTCACAAAAATCTTGGTTACTCGAACTACTGCAACACAGCGAGCGCCACTACTGCCAGCTAAATAAAAGATTCAAACTACGGAAGGCACTAACTACTGATAGGCATAGTTAGCAAATGAAAGATTTTGATAGAGAACAAACAATGTATTTACCTCAATAGTGTTCAAAAGTCATAATGTATATAGCAGTTCATGACATCCAGTCTTACAAATTTCAGAACTCCGCCATCTCTCTCCCCACATCCACCACTGCTGGCAGCTCACCTCCAACTGCGCAACGCTACGCGCTGTTCACATCCAGCTGCCCGACACTACAATGGCAGACAGCAATGCAAACCAGCCACAGACTGTACACAGCACAGCCAGTGATTTTTATACAGAGCGCTACGTAACGTTGCCAATAAGAAAACATAAACAGCCTACTTACAAGGTTTCGACCTCATGACCTTCAACAAGTCAACACATTTTATCAACTGAGCTATGTGGCTACTGTGACATACGATGGCTTTTCAATTGAAATTTACCTCCATAGTAACCTCGAGTTGTCTCTTGCTGTATGGGTTCCTGATCCTTTGCAGGACCCGTCGCCGTAGTGATGCGCTGCATTTGTGCTATCTGTTTAGCTTTTTCTCGATATGGGCGAGCTGTCTCATCGGCATCAAGGGGTGCGATACTTTGTTTCTTGAGCTTTTTTTGTTGGTGCCAAAACGTGTGTCCTTCCTCTGTGCCTGATGTTTTAGACTGTCCCACACTTCGAGTTTCTAAATCCCCTCCTGCCTCGTGCATCACCTCACTGACCACATCCATCTCTTCTGTTCGTGTAGGTTCAAAAAAAGCCGAGGCAGCGTGACTTGGGGCTTCTTTCACCAGCCTCACTGGTTGGTCCACTACCGGGCCACTCTGCAGTTCGTCCGTCTCCTGTGGTTCATTGGGAGGTCTTTTTGCAATGGGGAGTGGTGCTGTAGCTCCTCGCGCACCTCGACGTATGTAAGAAGCCATGCTTGGGATCGTTGCAGGTCACCGGCAATTGCGCAATTCGTCGTTGTAGGCGCTCTAATTAAACATGACCTTCTTTTCCACCACTGGAGAATGTGCAAGGTTGCCCGTCATACATAACGAAAGCACGGCTGCCACAAATGTAAACATAAGAGCGGACGTATTTCTGAAGATCGATTCTGACTTGACGTACACCACTGAGAACAAGATACGTCTCAAAGCTCAACCACTTTTCCTCCATATGGGCGAGAACAGACCCGTGTTGCTGCAGTGCCGAGATAACTTATTGTGCTGTCACCTCGAATGGTAATTGAAAAACACGCACAGTTCTTGTTCCAATGGCAGCTGACTCCACAAGAACAGGCCCTGCACTGCCATCGGAGTGAAGGAACTGAAGACCCGAATGACGTTCGAAGGAGTCGGCCACATGTACAACACTTGCCACTATCGAAAGATGAACACCAATCATTTCTTGTGGACCGAGTTTCACCACTTCTCTCAAAAAACGTTCAACTCCAAGTGCTTTTGGTTGGGCAAAACGGTTCTCGAATGTAACTTCACTGTCGATTATCGTAACGAGTTAGCCATGTGAACGTCGTCTGCGTACGCTGACCGCTTTGCTGCTGTCGCAACACTCGCCGCTTACTGTAAGCTGTTCGCGGCGGCTAGGACGTAAGTTTAAGACGTCCCTGCCGCACGGCTTCTCAAACCCGTCTGCGTGCGACTGAGCTACCCAAGCATGAATCATAAATCGCCCTCACAGCTGCGCTTCCGCGAGTACCTCGTCTTCTACCTTCCACCGAGCGAGGTGGCACAGCGTTTAGCACACTGGACTCGCATTCGGGAGGACGACGCTTCAAACCCATGTCAGCACGACCACATTTAGGTTTTCCGTGGTTTCCGTAAATCGTTCCAGGCAAATGGGGATAGTTTCTTTAAAATGGCACGGCCAATTTTGTTCCCCATCCTTCACACAATCCGAACATGTGCTCCATCTCTAATGACCTGGATGTCGACGGGAAGTTAAGCCAAATCTCCTTCCTTTCTACCTCCCAAACTTCTTCGCTAAGCCATGTCGCCACAGTATCCTTTGTTCCAGGACTGGTAGTCTTGCAAGTTTCGCAGGAGAGTTTCTGTGAAGTTTGGAACGTAAGAGACGAGGTACTGACGGAAACAAAGCTCAGATGGGCGCTTGTGAGTCGTGCTTGGGTAGCTCGGGCGATGGAGCACCAGTTGGCGAAAGACAAAGGTTCCGAGTTCGTGTCTCGGTCCAGAAGACAGTTTTAATTTGGGAGGAAGTTTCACTTCTGCTTTTGTACTGCACTCGTCTACCCTAAGATCCTACAATGCTGGCAATGATTTATACATTTCTACGCATTTTAAAAATAACGCCTTTCGTCTTGTTTTGAGCTCATTTTCCACACAACGACAAACCTAACTTAATCATATCCCCTTGATCTTTGTAGTGTGTAGTGTGTGAGAGGCTCAAAAATGGTTCAAATGGCTCTGAGCACTATGGGACTTAACTTCTAAGGTCATCAGTCCCCTAGAACTTAGAACTACTTAAACGTAACTAACCTAAGGACATCACACACATCCATGCCCGAGGCAGTATACGAACCTGCGACCGCAGCAGTCGCGCGGTTCCGGATTGAAGCGCCTAGAACCTCTCGGCCACCGCGGCCGGCCTGTGAGAGGCTGTCAAGGATATTGCCAATACTGCCAACAGACGACACAATATTTCTATGCAGTGCAATATACTTCCAAAGTTTTTGATGTTCTCAATATTATTGCGCAACTTCTCAATCTCATTCCAACACGATCAATATTATTGCGCTTCCGGGAAATATTGTCAACATTATTGACCGCCTAGGAGCCACTTAAGTGGCACGACGCGCCATTGTCACAAAGAAGACTAATTTAACTAAGAAATAGTCAGGCTTAGCACTGTATCCACTTTGTTCTGACGTATTTATATTTGCGCCAATGCAGGAAGTTTAAGATGCGCGACGCCTATAATATAAGCGGTACCCAAAAAAACGGGTATTATTTTTTAAAAGCTATATATTTTCAAATTGTTTACAAAACAACAGTATCCCCTTCAAAATACTCTCCATTACAACTACTACATTTGTCTTACTGGTGCTTCTGCTGTTCGAAACATTTTCTGTAGTCATCTTTAGAAATTCGTGATAGCTCCTCCCTTGTTCTTCCCTTCACTTCTCCAATGCTGTCAAATCGGTGTCCTTTCATGCCCCTTTTCATGTGTGGAAATAAGAAAAAGTTGTGCGGAGCTTGGTTGGGCGAGTAATGTGCGTGGGGCAGCTGAACAACGCCAATTTTAGCCAAAAACTGTCTAACAGAGATGGCTGTGTATGCAGGTGCGTTATCGTGGTGGAAGAACCAGTCTCTTGTCTGCCACAGTTCGAGACTTTTTTGATGAAAACTGTTGTGCACAATCTTAAAACTTCCAAATAAAAGGTCTGATTTACTGTCTGACCTGGGGGGACAAACTCTGAATGAATTACACCTTGGCAAAAAAAAAAAAGCGAATCAGCATTGGTTCAAGTATGATTTGACTTGATGAGATTTTTTAGCTGGGATGGCGATAGCGTCTTCCATTAACTTGACTGTTACTTTGTTTCTGGGTCGTAACCATAGCACCATGACTCATCACCAGTAATGACCTTTGACCGAAAATCTGAATCAGTTTCAAGCTGTTGTTTCAAAGCGTGACATGTCTCATGACATGCTTGTCAGTCAGAATCCAACAAACTTGGCAGCAACCAAATCCCAAATATTCCCTTAAAATTCGTTGCATCGAGCTCCTGAATAATTCATTAAACTCTGACAGTTGATCAGGAGTCTGTCGAAGATCTGTGAGCACCAGTTCTCGAATTTTTTCATATTTTCGTCGATTCGGGCTGTTGATGGACGTCCTGAAAGAAGTTTGTCATCAACCGAAAATTTCCCATTCTTAAATCGAGTAAACCATTTGCAGACTTGAGTGTTTCCATAGCATCATCTTGGTAAGTTGTTTTCAACATTAAAACAGTTTCAGCACCATTTTTACAGAGTGGAAAACAAGATTTCACAGCTGCATGTTGTTCACCTAAACTTGCTATCATAAAAAAGAAACAAGAACAAACATAGCGCCATCAAAAAAACAATCATCGCAAATGAACAGAACAAGCCAAGCAGATAACACAGGCGGCACTGAACTGTCAATGACGTGGGCGCTAGACACGCATAGCGGCAGAAGTGCGTACTACACAACCTCCGCCCACGGCAATGTTATTCTGGTCTTTTTTGGGGGTATCCCTCCCCCAACCCCCTCTTTCCCATTATTGTAGCAAGAATGTATTCCGTTTGTTCACAGCAGTTCGTCGTTTCCTTTGCAAAATGAAGTTAATGGAAGACTGTTATTTTTCAATCAATATGCAGTGTATGCAGTTTTTCTTTCGCTGCGTGAAGCTAAAACCTTTATTTATTCTAAGTGTCATCATTTAGCATTCTATGAAGCTTACTGGAGCCCAAAGTGGTTGAACATTGTTATCAGTAGTCAAATGCATATTGTAGGTCCCCAGTTATGTTTGTATGTTGGTAAATTAATATTTTCAGGGATTTTTTTTTTGTGGGATCCTTATAGTGACGGAACATCCAAGACAAACTATAAAAACTTAAACTTTAGAGCTCGGGTTACAATTCTTATTCAATTTTTTTCAGAAAAGGGAGCCACCACATGCTTTAGAAAGGAATATATCTGCACTTGTGATGTAATAACATTTAAAATCTATAGGTGCCTGGACAAACCTTATGCCATAACTCTTGGAGACGTATTTTGTCAACGAAATTCTGTTCTGCACACCTGAGTTGTCACCCCTTTATGTTCCAACTCTATGGTCGCAGTGGGTACTAGTCAGTGATATCTACCTAATCTGGATGTAAAATTGCTGTTGTCCGAGCGAGTAGGGGAAAGATCCTCGTTTTTCATTTCTTGCCTGACAGCAACAAGAGGAAGAAAAAGAGCCTACTATACCACATGTTTCAGATATTTGTACAAGATTAAAATCAACTGTTGCCAAACTAGTGCAAAAACTGGCGACAGTTTCGCTGTGTCATTTCAAAACTAGAGTGACCTAGACATTGACAAGCTGATCAGAAAATACCTTCCGCTTTATTTGACTTATTAACTGAGAAATTCGGCGTTGGGTAGGTATTCATTTATTCCAACCTTGGAAACGAGAAAAAGAAGAGTGTTTGTAGTGTAAAATTGAAAAACATTCTTTTCCATGTATTCGTGAAAACTACATAGAAATTATGAAACAGTTAAAGAAATATGGGTGTGTAACTCCATATCTATAGTATCCAAATTAAGAAAAATAGCATGCAAACTACAAATTTGCTGTAATTAGCTCGGAACTTGATTGTAAACAATATTTCTAGTAGAGACATAGATGTCAAATGTTTCTTCAGATTTTCTAAGAAAACTGATCTCTTTCTCTCGCTCTCTCTCGTTCTCTGTCTCCATCTCTCTCGCTCCACATTTTTCTCCTTGTATTACTCACTCCCTCCTGTTCCTTGACTCACTTTCTTGCATTCCGATCACTCACTGCTGCCCTCCCACCGCCCACTAGCCCCATCCTTCCTCAATTTTTAACACTCCTTCCTGTGTCTATCTATCCATCATTCTCCCCTCCCTCCTCTTTCCTGTCTCTATATCTCCCTCCTCTTCCCCAGCTATATTTCCCTCCCCCTCCATATTTTTCTCCCACTCTCTGTATTTGCTCTTCCCCTTTCCCCTTTCTCTCTGTCTCTCTCTACCACCACCTCTCTATATCTCCCTTCCCCCTTCCTTTTCTCTGTACCTCCTTCCCCCTCACCTTCTCTTTCTATAGCTCTGCCCCTGCTCCTCCCCTAACATCTCTTTCTTCATATATCTCCCCCACACTCTACATATCACTCTTCTTTCCCCCATCTCTCTACATCCTGCTCTCCTCCGTTCTTTTTTCTCTCTCTCTCTCTCTTTTACTTTCGCAACACAGTCTCAGTACCTCTTTCCAGATAGTGAGTGACATGTGTACCAAGTTTGATTTTTATCCACCACTTTGCCCGCATATGCGCATGTTACATATCTTGCATAAATAAAGGCCTGAATCTCTGCTGTTTCATCAAAATGACTAAGAAAAATTTTAATCTTTCCCCTAATATACCGTTCCCATTTCTATTCCTCTCTCTCCTTTTCCTGTCTATCTCCTTCTCTCGCACTTATCTGCCCATCACCACGCTATTATTCCCACTCCCAATCCAGTAGGAGGATGGTGATTCTTACATCCCACAATATTTCTTTCCAAATAGGAATTTGTCTACCAAGTTTGCTTGAAATCGATCCAGGAGTTTAGTAGAAACGTTTTACTCGCTGCTTCGTCCATATATGCAAGTTTCACATACTTCACACAGAGGGTGAGTGAAAAGTCGCGCGATGTAGGACAACTCCGTTATCTGTGCAAATACCGAAAAAGCGATAGAGGGCAAAATTGTTGGAAATACATTGGTTTAAGCCATGAGCTTCACTGTTGCGGCATAACATTCAGCATTCATATTAGTTATTGGGCAACTTTATTAATCTACTTGAAATCAAAAATTTAACAAAACAAAATGACTGTCAAAGTGGCAAACCGAAACAACCACTAACAAGTCAATGCCACGGCAGTACACCATTTACGACTTAACAACAAATTAATAATCACAGTAGCAAACGCAGGGAGTAGCAAACTGAAACAAATTAATGACTACAACTGCCAAGTCCTGCAACTTTATCGATTGGTCACTGCTGGAGGGATTGTTCAATTTGATTGCCATCCTGTTGACGGCACCTCTGAATACTGTTCATATAACTCTTACGCACTTTACCTAATAGTAGGTATATTGCTGCTCAGTCTCCTCTCATGTTTCCCTGCAGTTCCTGCAGTGTTCAGGGCCTTTGTCTGTACACTACAAAGCTGAGATGGCGCCAGACGAAAAAGTCAAGTGGTGTCAAATCTCGTGACCTAGTTGGTCACTCCGCTGGATTCCTTCGATGTATCAAATGCTCAGGTAAAACATCATTCAGCAATTCGCGAGTTTTTTCGCCCGAAATACGGTGGTTCTCGATCTTACTGTAAGAAAAACCCCAACCCATTTGGAAGGGGTAGATTATCCAAAAAGGGCAGGGTTGTTATCTGGAGATGCTCTCTGATACAGTTCAGCAGCGAGCTTCTTGTTAAGAATTGGGGACTGATGATGATGATGATGATGATGATGATGTTTGATTTGTGGGGCACTCAACTGTGCGGTCATCAGCGCACATACAAAGTCCCAATTTCTACGCAGTCCAGTTTTTTCACAATCCAATCTAGCCACTGGCATGAATGATGATGATGATGATAATGATGATGATGAAATAACAAGGATAGCACAAACACCCAGTCCCTGGGCAGAGAAAATCTCCAGAAATCTCCAGCCCAGACGGGAATCGAACCCGGGACACTGTGATCCAGAGGCAGCTGGAACCGATGAGAAAATCCCTAAAATATATTTCACCTTGGGTCAGTGTGGTGATAAGCATCTACAGCAATGTACGGTTTCTCGCTTGCCTAATAAACAGCGTCATACGTATTCACTGTTCCTCATCACTGAAAAGAATGTCAGTTTCAAGGCGTACTGGGTGCGTTCGTCTTTCTGTGAACCACTTACAGAACTAAATACGTCTATCTGAGCTATCTCTATGAGGTTCCTGGACAAAATGCACACGATATGATGGACATGATTTTTGGATGATATCACGGTTGGTTGACTGGTGGTACATTCTTGAGCCACTTTTCTTAGTGACCGTGTTGGACTGTATGCTTAGCTAATCCGCTAGATGAAGTTGCATGATCTGTGCTGTACGTGTCCAAAATGTCGTTTGTCATAAGTACTAGCTAATGGCTCGAACCAATCCAATAAACGACCAATGGTTGCGTGATTGTGATTGGTCTGGATGTCGTCTGTGATATTCCTCCACAGCTTCCCGTACATTCATGTCTGCAGCATGGATAAGAACCATTTCAAGTCTTTCCTGAATTGTAATTGTATACTGGGACACTGTTGATGCTTACTGAAAAAAAAGAAAACTGCAACGTTAAGGTCATGATTTAAAACGTAATTTCCAACAATTTCGTCTTTGATTACTGAGAAAATGAAAAACTCAAATTCTTTCAAATAATTTGTCCCATGCCGCGCTACTTCTGAATCACCCTGTATTCGTACACATATTTCATCCAAAATCAGTAGCGAATTTCGCCCTGAAGTTTCGCTTTAAAGCGGTACAATGTTTATGACGTATATCTCCTGAACTATGAGTTGTATATTCAGTTTTGCTGGTACATTCAGCATCATATGTGAAGACTGCGAAATGCGTTGCGAATGAGGTTATTAGCAAAGAAGTAATAATTTCAAACGTCATTCCTTATGCAGCAGTTGTATTGTATGAACAGAGAAAATGTATTAAATGGTAATATTTTTCCCTTCACCATTTTGTTGGGCTTTGTAAAAGACAGATATTATGTGTAAAGTTTGTTGTAAGTCACTAGTTGCTCTCGTTCTCAGAAACTGGATGAATAAAGTCTGGGTATTCACGCCTCATTGGCAACAGTTCTTTCTCAAGTCCACCCTACTTCTTTGATAGGTAGGTTGTTCCTACCCCCACGGCGATTCTTTCCATACGGCTGACATGTACAAACTGTTGCTGAAATCGCTCCAGTTTTTTATACCTACCAAATACTCCATAAAATCCACATAGTGGGCATATCTGGATTGTAATATACTAACCTGACACTATCTAGACTTCCAACATATTCCAACAGCTCTTCGAGTGCAACACAAATAGTGACAGTGACCAAACTTACCTTCTCCTTTCCACTGATTATCTTTATTACTGGGAGATGCATATTTTCTTTGAATAATTCAAGCAGCTGCATCATATTGGCTTGCAGGTCCAAGCCTCTTCTCTGTATTTTCCACATCAGCTCAATCCTTCACAAACGGACTGTATCCTGACCAGTTCAGAGAGCATTCTGAAAAAATTATAACAGCATCATCATCATCATTTGTTGTAAATAACAGGCCATAAAGGCCCATGACAGAAAGCAAAAGAAGTATTACAAACCAGAATAACACACTATACAGAGATCAATAAGACAATCAGTGACAAAGGAAGGAGCAGTGTCCTGCTCACAGTTGCAGATATTTCCGGCAGATGTTGTTCCATTTTCTTCTGTCCATTGCATCTTCCAGGGATGCTGTTGATTCTACCTTCTGCAACGTCCTCATCACCCTATCTTTTCACTTAGTCCTTGGACGACCTCTTGGACGTCTTCCAATCAGCTGGTAATTGAACACCCGGTTGGGTATAGATTCTCCAGGTCTTAAGACATATCCCAACCACTGGAGTCGTCGTCCTCTGATGGTCCTACAAATGTCAGCTTTCCCAAAACGCTGGTATAAGTCCTCTTTTTGCCTCCTTTCCCATCTTCCATTTTCTCTGTTGAATGTAGGCCCATAGATCTTTCTGAGCATTTCCCGTTCAAATGTTCAAATGCGCTCTTCAAGTGTTTGAAGTCGCCCATGTCTAGCAGCCATATAACAGAACCGGTTTTACCAGTGCCATGTAAAGTTTGATCTTCCTGTTTTGTGAGACTAAGCGTGACTTGAGTAAAGAGACTAAAGAAGGCACGATTACCATTAATTATTCTCTGTTGAATCACTTTCTCAACGCCGGCCGGTGTGGCCGAGCGGTTCTAGGCGCTACAGTCTGGAACCGCGCGACCGCTACGGTCGCAGGTTCGAATCCTGCCTTGGGCATGGATGTGTGTGATGTTAGGTTAGTTAGGTTTAAGTAGTTCTAAGTTCTAGGCGACTGATGACCTCAGAAGTTAATTCCCATATTGCTCAGAGCCATTTGAACCAACTTTCTAAACCTCGGTTTTATTAGACAGAATCGATCCCAGGTACTTAAATTACTCTACGCGTTCAAAATTGTGTCCATCTATATCGAAAGTGGAAGGGAAATCCTGTCGGCGTGAGATGATCATGTATTTGGTTTTCTCGTCGTTAACAAATAATCCCACTTTGCTTGCCTCTTTCATAAACCTAGTGGTGTCAGACACTATCTGATTAAGTGAGTCTCCCATAATCACCACATCATCGGCAAAGGCCAAGATTGTGTCTGTTCCAATCATATCCATCCCACCAATTTCACATGGTACCTTTTCCAGTGCAATGTTGAGTAGCACTGGAGAAAAAGGATCTCCTTGTCTCACACTATGTTGGACAGTGAAAGGCTCTGACATTTTGTTTCCAAACCATACTTGGCAGCTGGTATCAGTATAAAATGCTTCAATCACTTTGAGGTATTTTCTAGTGATTCCCAACTCCTACATTATCCTCCATAATATCGTCCGATTAATGCTGTCATAGGCCTGTCGGAAATCTATAAAGATGAGGTGTAATTTTCTATCAAATTCATATCACTTTTCCATTAGCTGTCGTAACGTAATTCCAAATCATAATTATACCACAAATGTCTCTACTATTGCTTCAGTTTTGCTTGCATCCCCATCTGCCCACAAACAACCGCACTCTGCTACCAGAATTTTGTGCCGTTAGCTAATCTAAGCAACTTACCTAAATTTCCGTGGATTGCTTTTCTTCTCATGTACACGCAGACCGTAAACGTAAACTGAATGATTAGGATTCTGCCTCTGGAATTTTGGCAACTCTGGAATTTTGACGAGGAATGAGATGCCATCAGAGTTATAATGCCTGAAGATGTTAGAGGTATTCTCCGTATCCTTAAGATAAGCATGTTTTTGGTAATTTAAATCATTTCATGGTACTCTAGACATTAATACATGCCTGTGTAACGGCAACATCATCTGGGAGATGGATGAAACTGGAGTTCCCATTAGATGTATGAAAATCGTGCGAGTACACACCGAGGCGGAGTACACAGCTGAGCGCCTTACCAGACCTCATTTCCTTCACATCGGAAAAACCCGTTAACGTGACGCTTTCGGTAAAAGTTCTGTGCCATTGTGCAACTGATATGTCCTGCAATATCACATCATCCTTCCCTATTGTTAAACGATACTTGTCTTTGCATAGTCGTTGCTGCCGTCTTTATGGGTATGCAGCAGCTCACAGTAGAGAATCGCTTTGCACCTGATGGCGAGATATTGCTGGGCATTGATGATTTCAGGGAGCTCGCTTTCCAACAGTACTTCACAGGCAGGAAGGGAGGTAGCTGGATATCGAAATCCAGCGTTGATGTTATCAGTGCGGAACTATAAGATCCTATCCCTGAAAGCACCAGCAACCACAAAGTAGTCTAATGTGGCTGTGTGATTTAACTGCTGTCGGTGAACATGGCGGGCTGTGGGGCTGCTGCTGTTAGACCAGGGATGAGGTGACTGTGGTGACTTGGACGGCACCGCCCACCTACCACTAGGCCTGGGGCGTTACGTCGACGTTCGCCAACAATGTGTGCTTTCAGCTGTTCATCATCCTCATTATTAATCGTTATATTAGGTCTATTATACTCTAATATTTTCACACTAATGGCCATTAAAATTGCAACACCGGGAAGAAATGCAGATGATAAACGGGTATTCATTGGACAAATACATTATACTAGAAATGACACGTGATTACATTTTCACGCAATTTGGGTGCATAGATCCTGAGAAAACAGTACCCAGAACAACCACCTCTGGCCGTAATAACGGCCTTGATAGGCCTGGGCATTGAGTCATACAGAGCTTTGATGGCGTGTACAGGCACAGCTGCCCATGCAGCTTCAACACGATACCACAGTTCATCATGAGTAGTGACTGGCGAATTGTGACGAGCAAGTTGGTCGGCCACCATGGACAAGACGTTTTCAATTGGTGAGAGATCTGGAGAATCTGCAGGCCAGGGCAGCAGTCGAACATTTTCCGTATGCCGAAAGGCCCATACAGGACCTGCAACATGCGGTCGTTCATTGTCCTGCTGAAATGTAGGGTTTCGCAGAGATCGAATGAAGGGTAGAGAGACGGGTCGTAACACATCTGAAATGTAACGTCCACTGTTCAAAGTGACGTCAATGCGAACAAGAGGTGACCGAGACGTGTAACCAATGGCACCCCATACCATCACGTCGGGTGATACGCCAGTATGGCGATGACGAATACACGCTTCCAATGTGCGTTCACCGCGATGTCGCCAAACACGGATGCGACCATCATGATGCTCTAAACAGAACCTGGATTCATCCGAAAAAATGACGTTTTGCCATTCGCGCACCCAGGTTCGTCGTTGAGTACACCATCGCAGGCTTTCCTGTCTGTGATGCAGCGTCAAAGGTAACAGCAGCCATGGTCTCCGAACTGATAGTCCTTGCTGCTGGAAACCTCGTCGAACTGTTCGTGCAGAAGGCTGTTGTCTTGCAAACGTCCCCATCTGTTGACTCAGGGATCGAGACGTGGCTGCACGATCCGTTACAGCCATGCGGATAAGATGCCTGTCATCTCGACTGCTAGTGATACGAGGCCGTTAGGATCCAGCACGACGTTCCGCATTACCCTCCTGAACCCACCGATTCCATATTCTGCTAACAGTCTTTGGATCTCTACCAACGCGAGCAGCAATGTCGCGATACGATGAACCGCAATCGCGATAGGCTGCAATCCGATCTTTATCAAAGTCGGGAACGTGATGGTACGCATTTCTCCTCCTTACACGAGGCATCACAAAAACATTTCACCAGGTAACGCCGGTCAACTGCTGTTTGTGTACGAGAAATCGATTGGAAACTTTCTTCATGCCAGCACGTTGTGTGCATGCTCTGAAAAGCTAATCATTTGTACATCACAGCATCTTCTTCCTGTCTGTTGAATTTCGCGCCTGTAGCACGTCATCTTCGTGGGACAGCAATTTTAATGGCCAGCAGTGTAGGTTTAGTTCTGTTTCCACTCCCCTTGTATTATCAGCATTAAGCGGATCTAGAAAAAGACACTGTGATCAACCATAAAAACAATTATTATTGATAGAAGAAGTAATAATACTACTACTCACACACCTGCTTCTCAACAGCTGGTGTCATCCTCCATGAGCTCTGAGAGGAAAATGGCTTCATTGTCGCTTGCTGTGTGGGATCAACGTCAATCTGTTCACCTACAGCAGAAAAAAACCCAGGAAAATGTCAGTATCATGCAAACGTGAACAAAAACAAATTACATACATATGTAGAAATAAATTCTTACATTTGCCTTCACGCACATCATCAACGAGAGATGCCACTGTCTAGTCATGAAAAAGTGATTACGTTATGCTTGGAACCAAGTTTGACAAACAAGCATGCTTACAGTGGCTTCATCATCAGCTTGTACAGAGCACTTCATGGCTGATCGGACTGCCATGAGGAAGAGCCGTTCGGTGCAGATTATGTATATACACGCGGCATGCACTCTTGGTGCAGGTACGCATGTACCGAGAGAAGCAGACTTCTGAGGTTCGCACCACTGAGGTTCGCACTTTTCGTATGTCAGCACGTGCCGCTACGTGCCCATTCTTTGTGAAAGCGGGAGTTAATTATAGTTCATATACAAATGTATGTGAAATCCAGAAGTGCTAGCTGCGTATTTGCGGTACTTGTAATACAATGCCTCTGCATGTGGTGTGTACACAGTACCGCTATAACGGTTGGTTAGTTGGTTGATGTGTGGGAGGGGACCAAACAGAGAGATCATAGGTCCCATCGGACTAGGGAAGGATGGGGAAGGAAGGTGGACGTGCCCTTTCAAAGGAACTATCCCAGCATTTGAATTAGGGAAGCATTAGAGAAGTCACGGAGAGCCTAAACCAGGATGCCTGGACGCGTGTTTGAACTCAATGCGAGTGCGTGATAACGTTTTAGCACAACCTGACCAAGGTCATGCTGCGTGTCTGTTCCCGCTGCCTCCTGCCACTGCCTGCTGGTAAGATATCTCCTGCTTAACGGCGCGTCTGTTCGCAAGAAGCCTCTAGTGCCTCTTCTTCTTCCTATACAGAGAGCAGCAGAACGCATAAGTAAAATACCCACCGAAAACTTCTAAGTGAGGACGTGGAAAATAGGAAGTAAATAAATAAATACAAAGTTTTTTAAGAAACTATTTATTAATAAACCAACTTAATAATAGTAGTACATTTTCTCAATGTCCGTAAACCTGGTGCTGTGCCGCACGTGAACTGGGTGGGTTTTTAGGTTACACCTAACGGTGTTCCGAAAAGGACAGACTAAACACAGTTGGGGGTGGCGTGTTTGTTACCGTTTGAAGTAGTTTATCTTGTAGAGAAATTGAGGTACATAGTTCCCGTCAGTTAGTATGGGCAGAGGTCTTTCTTGGCAATCGGAATAAAGTACTGATTGGATCCTTTTACCGACCTCGCCTGCAGGGAAAAACGAGTGTCATCAGTTAACCCTTTCGTGAGCCGTGGGAAACATGCTTCCCACTACAATGAACTCGCTCCTAGTCCCGTGGGATTCACAGTTCCCACCTCTGTACGGCGCTACTACCTAGTAAACAGTATAGGGTACTACTTCCAATGGGAAGTTCCCGCCGTTTTTGCTGTACCTTCGCGCAGAGGCATTGTATAGCTGAGTGTTGCTCTGTAGAGGAGCCTTTCAGTGCTGTCTGCGTGACATTTTGTGATTTTTTTCTTAAAAGCTATAGGATAAGGTAAATACTTTTAATTTACCCAAATTTATGAAGGAAAACGTAAGATTGGAACGAGAATTCCAGTTTGAAACAAAAGGAGCCATTTCTGCAGTAAAATGGATGGATAACCGTCCAGTCACTTTCCTGTCCTCAATTCATGACCCATGAGAAACAGCCACAGTGAAAAGGAAAAACAAGGATGGTACTAGTACAGAGATTTCTTGTCCTGAAGTTGTGGCAGAATACAACAAAATAATGGGTGATGTCGATAAGTTTGATCAGTTACGAGAAAGGTATGCTATTGGCAGACGTACTGTAAAATGGTGGCACAGAATATTTTATTTCCTGGTGGACCTTGCTGCAGTGAACAGTTTTATCCTGTGGAAAATAAGTAAAAGAGAAAGTGGACAGCATAATCAGCTCACATACAGGATCCATCTAGCCAGACAATTGATCGCTGGCTTCTCATCCCAAAAAAAGGCGTGGACAAAAACCTGTCTTTCTGGCAAAAACGGGTAAAGTACCTGAAGATTTTCGTCATGTGGCTGTAGGGGAGCATCAACTCATTATAGGAGAAACATACTGGACGTGCCGTCATTGTAGTACCAAAGCTGCAGAAAAGAGCACTCGCTGTGTTTGTACAAATTGTCAAATACCACTTTGCATAGACCCATGTTTCAGAAAATTTCATGGCAAGTAATTGTGAAAAATCATTGTAACAAGAGAAGTAAATTTATCAAATAAATATGACATATATTGAAAAAGTAGTTTTTGTCATTTAACTCCAAGGAAGGGCAGTGGGAAGAATACTTCCCACCTTGTTGTGTGACCTCACTTTCACAGTTGGAGAAAATTCGATATTCTGTATGATAAATATATCTATCTGTTAACTACTATCTGTTCTCCATTCATTAAAAAAACTGCTCAATAATTTTGCCCACGAAAGAGTTGAGCTTACTTGCTTCTTATTTTCCCCACCAGTTCATCAGCACTGACGTTAATACTTAGTGTCTTGCAGCAGGGAATGTTGACATAGTACATCTTGACAGCTTTACCCTTTGAGGTTACTCTCATAAGCGGTTGAACTATTTATCGATCGCTGTGAACATATTTTTCGGGACCTCTACTACGATTATTATTATTATTACTTCTTACTACGTCTTCATCACTCATTGTCAAGATGAAAATGCTGCGAGAGAGTGCTGTGCATTTATATATAATCTGCAATCTAGCGAATAATAAAACATACTGACCTTTATAGGTAGGTCAATAATCAAACGCTAACATTTCATAAATAGCTCCGTGATGTCAAGGGCGCGGAGGCTCGAGGCGCACGGGGTGTTCATGCACAATTTGCAGAAGCGAGGGGGAGTGGGGGGGGGGGGGGGGGGGGGGAGCACGTGGGTTGGTAATACTGATGTCAGCGAAAATGGAATGCACGCGAAATGCAGTAGAGTCTCGCTTCCACGAATTGAGCAGGGACGCTCACGGTGGGAGGTGTCTCATGCAGAATTTGCAGTGGGGGTTCCCTCCCCTCCTTGACCGTGGCAAGCGGCAGGATTTTCTGATTCCTAGAATAACCTTGGAGATAAACAAATGTTGATGCTGACATCAGCGAAATATGACATGCGCATTTGTGTCAGCTGCAACATGACCCAAAAGGTCATTTGAAGGTTAACTCTTACCCGCAGCGCCCTAATACTACTGACTTCGAGTCACCGACAGGACGGAGCCAAAACGATTTCCTTTATTTAGCTGAAGTCACGTAACCCTTTGGGCACGAAAATACGGGAATTTCACTGAACACACTGCTCTGATTAGCACTTTTCGGGAAAATATTGATAAGTTGGGTACGTTCTCTTACTGTCACTGAGTGGGTGGACGATCCAGAAAAATTGTTCCTTATCGTTGGATAAATGCTGGCAAGATGTTTTGGCTGGCTCGCCAAGAATCGCTGAATGTTACGAGGGAGGACAGGAAGAGCTAAAGAGACTCTTCGACCTCTGCTTGCAGGAGGAACACCTCGATTCTACTCTCAGATATTGGTTTCCAACTGCAGAATGAATAGTCATTATTTCGTTTACAGTTCCAACTGGAGCAAGATGTGAAGTCTGAGTTAGGTAGCATTTCGGATTTTAAAGGCATCGTATTCGACATAATCACAGCCTGGAGCAGGCCTTCGATAATGCAGTGACTAAAGAGACAGCCTACATTACGCTTGTCCGTCCTCTGCTGGAATATTGCTGCGCGGTATGGGATCCTTACCAGGTAGGATTGACGGAGGAAATCGAAAAAGTGCAAAGAAGGGCAGCTCGTTTCGTGTCATCGCGCAGTAGAGGTGAGAGTGTCACCGATATGATACGCGAGTTGGGGTGGTAGTCACTGAAACAAAGGCGGGTTTCTTGGCGGCGAGATCTATTTACGAAATTTCAATCACCAACTTTCTCTTCCGAAAGCGAAAATATTTTGTTGACACCCTCCTACGTAGGGAGAAATGACCATCGTAATAAAATAAGAGAAATCAGAGCTCGGACGGAAAGATTTAGGTGTTACTTTTTGCCACGCGCCATTCGAGAGTGGACTGGTAGAGAAGTACTGTACTATGAAAATGGTTCGATGAACCCTCTGCCAGGCACTTAAGTGTGAGCTGCAGAGTAGCCATGTAGATCTAGATGTAGACTGTGCTATGCAAGCGCACCTAACGAATCAACTACAGTACTGACGGTCAACATAACGATGCAGTTAAAAATATTAAGATATGCCGTCGGCTTCGGCGGCTGTAACTCACGATGCGCTCAGTGAACATAAAGAGATTTCATGAGTGGAAGCAAGCCGCCCTTCTGGCATGCATAAATTGGAAGCTCAGATTTTTGGCAGTAGTCGTATCGCGGAAATGGATCAATCATCCTAGAAATGCGGTAACTTTACCTATTAGTTCCTTATCTTGTATCTCTGTCAACCACAGTTACTTGTAATTGTTTCACATACTTGTGAAAATCTTTGACAATTAATAGGAAAGTTAAACGTCTTGCACTGAACTTCAGTGCAACTACTACAGACGTTTATGCCAGGTTTTGCAATAAACAATAGAATTTATGATAATTTTAATTTTGATTACGTAAGTATCTTACCTGGCTACAAAATTAAAGTGTAGTGTCACAATTCCGCAACCTTCTGATATCTGTAGAGCCATAATTTAGCGTTAGTTAAATATGCTTACGTAACAAATAATAATTGGCAGTTTTAATTGGATATCTATATACATACAGTTTACATATGTAAAGCTGCAGCAGGTGGAGTAGAGCATACTATCAAGCCAAACAAGGACCGCAAGCCTCACATTGACCCACGAGACAGTGTTAAAATAGTCATTTCTTCTGTACCGCGAATTAATCTCCTGTAATAATCCAGCTACTTTCAACAGACTCACAAATCAAATCACTGAACTGGACAACGAACACCTCAGTCAGGCACTACACCGTCGTCGACCGATTTCTACTATCTCCTTTATAAACCGTCGTCGACCGATTTCTACCATCTCCTTTATAAACAACACAAGACCACAGTATAAAATCAAACAGAATAAGGCGACACACAATGACTGCACATTTCAGGCATCCACTGGAAGAAAACAGAAATTATCTTGTAGTAACCCTCGCCACGTCCGCTTCGCTCACCAAACGTTACCTCGAGCTGAGTTGCTACACCACACCCTGCAAGTCGGCCTCTTCCTACGGTGTCCGTGTAAACTCCCTAAGCAGCAACACCCGCCTCGAACACTACCAGTCTACTAAAGACTGGTTTACAATGAACGTCAACGAAACAGAACGTAACGTCAGACGACGTAGCTGTCAAAAGATGGTGTGTTCACACTAGACGGTACGTCAACACGACGTCAGTTCGCTTAGCCCAGTACCGAATGATGAAAGTGAGTTATGAGATACCATTTGTGATACAAATTGTCGGAATATACAGGGTGATTCAAAAAGAATACCACAACTTTAGGAATTTAAAACTCTGCAACGACAAAAGGCAGAGCTAAGCACTATCTGTCGGCGAATTAAGGGAGCTATAAAGTTTCATTTAGTTGTACATTTGTTCGCTTGAGGCGCTGTTGACTAGGCGTCAGCGTCAGTTGATGCTAAGATGGCGACCGCTCAACAGAAAGCTTTTTGTGTTATTGAGTACGGCAGAAGTGAATCGACGACAGTTGTTCAGCGTGCATTTCGAACGAAGTGTGGTGTTAAACCTCCTGATAGGTGGTGTATTAAACGTTGGTATAAACAGTTTACAGAGGATGGGTGTTTGTGCAAAGGGAAAAGTTCTGGACGGCCGTGAATAGAGCACTTCATCACTGGCCTCCAAGAAGCCCTGATCTTACCCCCTGCGATTTTTTCTTATGGGGGTATGTTAAGGATATGGTGTTTCGACCACCTCTCCCAGCCACCATTGATGATTTGAAACGAGACATAACAGCAGCTATCCAAACTGTTACGCCTGATATGCTACAGAGAGTGTGGAACGAGTTGGAGTATCGGGTTGATATTGCTCGTGTGTCTGGAGGGGGCCATATTGAACATCTCTTAACTTGTTTTTGAGTGAAAAAAAGCTTTTTAAATACTCTTTGTAATGATGTATAACAGAAGGTTATATTATGTTTCTTTCATTAAATACACATTTTTAAAGTTGTGGTATTCTTTTTGAATCACCCTGTACTCCCTGTAGAAAACTTCACAGCGGATGTTATTGATAAAATTTGTATTGTAAACTACTGAGAAGGAAAATAATAGGGAAAATGTTGTACAAACATTTCAGATCATATATTTGTAACGTAACACACAGAAACTGTTTACCTTATCCATTATGTTTTCTTTCGCCAAGTACTAAATAACATCAAAAACAACTGTATTTTACTCCAACAGACCTGACCTTTTTCACTGCTGAAAGAAGGTTATTTAATGAAAACTGCTTCATCTACATCTACATGACTACTCTGCAATTCATAGTTAATTGTCTGGCAGAGATTCAGAGATTCATCGAACCACATTCAAGGTACTTCTCTCGAAGACCGCGCAGGAAAAAATTCTTATATCACATTCCGTAACTGTTTTAAATTTTTCGGTAAACTGAACCAAAAATTTATGTCTTAGTTGTGAATGTGATTTTACGCAACGAATGTCGTTTTCATGTTTTCAGGTTCAGGACCGTTCTTACACACCTATATTGCATGTTGTGAATGGAAATCAAGGACGATTAACGAAATTTGTACTTTTTTAAATTTTCGTGGCGGTGATAAAGTACGCCTCTACTCAGTGTAAATATTACCGAAAATACATTGCTGTTGCTAAGGGTGTGCTAAAAGATATTTTCAGGTTCTGTATCCTACTTATACATCAGAACATATTTAGAAAATACGTTGTTAATAAAAGTTAAATACATCTGACGAATTTGTTTTGTTTTTTTTTAATTTTTTTGGCGGTGGGCACAAAGCACCCCCTCCTCCTTGGTATTACACGTTATGGAAAATGCGTTGGTATTGCTACGTTTAAAACTTTCCATGCGATCTCTGATTTTGCTTTCTTTATTACGATGATAATTTCTTCCTATGTAGGTGGGCGCCTACAAAACATTTTCGGATTCGGAGGAGAAAATTGGTACTCGGATTTTGTGAAAATACCTTGCCAATAAAACAGCTTTCTGTTGATGACTGCCACCCCATCTCGCGTATCGTACCCGTCACACTCTCTCCCCTATTTCGTGAAAATACAAAACGATATGTCCTTTGAACTTTTTCTGTATCCTCCCTTAGTCCTATTTGATACGGATCCCATGTCGCGGTGCTATTCTCTAGATTTCTAGACGACGACGACAAGCTTAGTCTAGGCAGTCTCTTTAATAGAACTGTTGAGTCTTCTAAGTGTTCTGCCAATAAATCTCAGTCTTTGATTCCTCACAACGTTAACTATGTGATCGTTCCGATTTAAGTTATTCATAACTGTAATCCCTAGTATTTAGTTGAATTCAGAGCCTATACATTTGTGGTATTTATCGTGCAACCGAAATTTAGAGCATTCCTTATAGCATTCAAGTGAATGACTTCACACTTTTCACTATTTAGAGTCAATTGCCATTATCACGCCATACAGACATCTTGTCTAAATCATTTTCCAATTGCCTCTGAACATCGGATGAATTTACAACATGGTAAACGACAGCGTCATCTGCAAAAAAGTAAGAGACTGCTCAATTGCCTCCTAAATCGTTTATATAGATTAAGAATAGCAGAGGCCCTTAATACTACGTCACGCAATTAATTTAGAAGTCGCTTGTGAGGAACAGTATCGAAAGCCTTCTGGAAATCTAGAAACATGGAGTCAAATTGAAATGCCCTCTCAATAGCGCTCATTGCTTCATGTGAATAGAGAGCTAGTTATGTTTCACGAGAACGGTATTTTCTAAATCCGTGCTGACTGTTTGCCTGTCGGCTGTTTTGTTCGAGGTAATTCATGTTCGAATACAGCGCATGTTCCAAAATCATACTGAAAATCGAAGTTAGTGACATGGGTCTGTGATTCAGCGAATTACTCCTATTTCCTATTTTGAATACTGGTGCGACCTGAGCAACTTTCCAGTCTTAAGGCACAGATCTGCTGACGAGCTAGCGGTTGTTTATGATTGCTTAGTATGGAGATATTGCATCAGTATACTCTGAAAGGAACCTAACTGTTGTACAGTCTGGACCACAGGCCTTGCATTTGTTACTTCGCTACATCAAGGATATGTACTGCTAAGTTACTCATGTTGGCAGCTGCTCTTGATTCGAACTGTGGAATATTTACTTCATCTTATTTGGTGAATGAATTTCGGAAAACCTTGTTCATAACTCCGCTTTAGCGGTACTGTCGTCGGTGACAGTACTATTGCCATCGCGCAGTGAAGGTATTAATTGTGTCTTACCGCTGGTGTACTTCACATACGGCCTGAATCTCTTTCGATTTTCTACCAGGTTTCGAGACAGAGTTTCGTTGTGGAAACAATTACAAGCGTTTCACATTGAAGCATGCATTATCTTTTGAGCTTCGGTAAAACATAGTCAATTTTGGAGATTTTGTGTTCTTTTAAATTTGGCATGCTGTTTTCGTTGCTTCTGCAAGAGTGTTCTGACCTGTTTTGCGTAACATGGGGTATCAGAACGATCTCTATTAATTTACTCTATACAGGGTGGTCAGGAACAGTCCGGCAAACACGTAAGGACGTTGCAGAGCAGGTTGTGCTGGGAAATAATTGTTAAGAAAAAAGTTTGATACATTGCTCCGTTTTCGAGTTAATTAGTATTAAAGTTCGCCAATCAGCGATGCGCACGCAAATTCAAGTGGCTCGCCAGAGATCATGTCGTCAAACGTGTTCTTCGTTTAACTTCCTAAAACCGATTAGGAGAGTGATTCAAAAATTGGTGGTTATGGGACAGTGGTGAGGAGTGAACCCCAGCCAAATGCTGCTGTGAGAACAACTAAAAGTAATTAACTATCTGGCTCTCGGAAAGTGTGCAAAGTATCGAATTTTTTTTTTTCTTAACTGTTATTTCCCTGCACAACCTCCCCTGAAAATCCTTTTAAGCTTTTCAGCATATTTCTAACCACCCTGCACATAAAAGGAAATGTCCTGACTGACTCGACATCTCACAGCAAAAATCGCTAATGACAGAAACTCGAAATTTGGGGAGGTTGTTGATCTTATACTGTAGGCATCGTTTACGAAGGGTGACACAGGGGAAGAAAGATTTTTTGAAAATATGTCACTATTAAGTCAAATTTGAAGCCAGAAATACGAAGATTGGGATTTGGTTTCCCGATCAGAAATAAAAAATATGTGTTTCAATACATTTGGAAATCGAACACCTAAGGGGGTGATTTGGTGGGTGAAAGCTTTTTCGGAAATAAATCATTATTAAAGCTACATCTATGAAAGTAGACATTTGATTTCTCGGTTAGAAATAAAAGAAAATGTGTTTCAGTGTCGTAGGAAATTTAGCCACTAATGGGGTGAAATAGGGCCTGACTGACTCATCATCAAACAGCCCATACAGCGAAGGACAGAAACTTGAAATTCCGAGAGGGTGTTGATCTTATATTGTAGGCATCAATTAAAAACGAATTTATCGAAATTCCACGCCTAAGGATGTGAAACAGGGGATGAAAGGTTGTTTCATAGATGGCCAATGGGCGTAACAACATAAAAATTCAATTAAAGGGAAAAATGAGTAGACCACATAGTCTACACTAGAGAAGCAGCTAGCGCTAAGCTAGTTATGTATACAGGGTGTTACAAAAAGGTACGGCCAAACTTTCTCTTTACGGATGAGGCTTCATTCCAAAGTGGTCAAATTGTAAATTTTCACAATCAACAAATGTGGACTGACGAAAATCCGCACGCAATTGTACAATCACGTCATCAACACAGATTTTCTGTGAACGTTTGGGCAGGCATTGTTGGTGAAGTCTTGATTGGGCCCCATGTTCTTCCACCTACGCTCAATGGAGCACGGTATCATGAATTCGTACGGGATACTCTACCTGTGCTGCTAGAACATGTGTCTTTACAAGTACGACACATGTGGTTCATGCACGATGGAGCTCCTGCACATTTCAGTCGAAGTGTTCGTACGCCTCTCAACAACAGATTCGGTGACCGATGGATTGGTAGAGGCGGACCAATTCCATGGCCTCCACGCTCTCCTGACCTCAACTCTCTTGACTTTCATCTATGGGGGCATTTGAAAGCTCTTGTCTACGCAACCCCGGTACCAAATGTAGAGACTCTTCGTGCTCGTATTGTGGACGGCTGTGATACAATACGCCATTCTCCAGGGCTGCATCAGCGCATCAGGGATTCCATGCGACGGAGGGTGGATGCATGTATTCTCGCTAACGAAGGACATTTTGAACATTACCTGTAACAAAGTGTTTGAAGTCACGCTGGTACGTTCTGTTGCTGTGTGTTTCCATTCCATGATTAATGTGATTTGAAGAGAAGTAATAAAATGAGCTCTAACATGGAAAGTAAGGTTTCCGGAGACATGTCCACATAACATCTTTTCTTTATTTGTGTGTGAGGAATGTTTCCTGAAAGTTTGGTCGTACCTTTTTGTAACATCCTGTATATCTCTCACCTTCCGTCGATACTGTTTCTTTAAACTGAAGTCACATCTGGTCTCCGCATATGTAATTAGTCTAGAAGGAGTGGAGATTGTCTCTTAGGAGAGGTTTAAGCGATTTTTATGTACTTTTATAAAGAGGTACATTTTGCTTTTATTTTTGGTAGATTTGGATCTTACGAGATTTTTGGCATTATAGACATAGATACTATAAGTGAAATACAGAATTTTTACCTGGTTTCTGCAGCAGATAAAGACATTCAATTTCATATATGTTGGGAGTTAATTATCGACAAAATCGCAGAAAAACTCCGTTTCCCGAAGCTTAACATAGGAAACGCAATGCGATACGTAAGTTTGGAAAGATCCGTGCTCAGTCCTGGTACTTTGACAATGAACGGAAGAAAGGTATTTCATTGAGTTCCATAGTTTTAGAGACATGACGTGATAAGTTTGAAGCTCGTTCCCAAACAAGAAATTTCATCACCTCAGGCCCTAATTAAGCTCTTGATGTGATTAGAGACTCCTTAGAGATTCACAACATACGTCAATTTAACATTTTTTGCATTTTTTTTAGTAAACAAAGACTTTAAAGGGATTTTCTATCGTCGCGGGAAAGCGGAGTGGCGCGCGGGATTAGCCGAGCGGTCTCAGGCGCTGCAGTCATGGACTGTGCGGCTGGTCCCGGCGGAGGTTCCAGTCCTCCCTCGGGCATGGGTGTGTGTGATTGTCCTTAGGATAATTTAGATTAAGTAGTGTGTAAGCTTAGGGACTGATGACCTTCGCTGTTAAGTCCCATAAGATTTCACACACATTTGAACATTTTTTGGAAAGCGGAGCGTTGTGGTGCCTGTCGGTAGGCAGTACCGTATTTGCCGTGGCTACGTCGCAACCTAGGAGCTTGAACGTCGAGGGGTACCTATTTTTACTGAAGCTGTACGGCTCCACTGTTAGTATGGAGGCACGAGCGGTCAGAACGGCTCGGCGCGCCCGCTGCCACACTGCGCGTCAGCGCGGCGCGACGCATCGGCGCTCTTTCGTGGTGACCCGCGGCACGCACGACAGACCTGCGTTGTGATGCCCTGCAGTCGTCCGCTCTGACGAAATCCGCAACACTATCGTTGTTGACGGGAAGGCTTCGAGGCTAATACAAAATAAACAATGGCCGTTTATCACGCCAGAAGTAATTTGGCTCGTAAAAGTAGCGCGTGTGGTGATAGAGTTGGCGCCCTATCTCGGTTCTGTCAGAAGCCAAAGGCAGCTCAAACAGACGCCGCCTGCCCTCTTGCTCATCTCTTGGCACCTACAAAACCATTCCAGAGTAAAAACATTTGGAATCAGTGATGGATTTCTAAGTCACGTCTGACACTCCTTCTAGATCTTACAGAAGAAACGTGGGCACGCACAAATAAGCTCGCTGCCTTGAGTTACACAATGCTAACCATTAAAATTAGAACAGCAGAAAGTACGAGGTCTGTTCAAAACATTCCCGAACATTCGTAATTTCGTGCCACTGGTGTGTTAGAGCGAAATGCGGTTGGCATCCCTGCACACGCCTGTGTTTGATGTGTAACTGCAGGAAGTTTCTATGTTGTGTGTCTGTTAACTGTTGATCAGTGCTATATTGAGTAGAACGTTCTGTCACACAGTTTGCAAATTTCGACATGGCAGAGTTAGAGGAGCAACGCGCCTGCACTAAATTTTGCGTGAAAGTCAAGAAAACGTTTACAGAGACACATCAAACGATGCAAGAAGCCTGCGGTGATTAGTGCTTAAGCCGTATTCGGTGCATCGTGTTGCCCCCAAGTTCGTCCCACTTCGGCTCGCAATCTGTGAAGAGCTTTTGGATCGCGCAAATGAGGAAAGTGATGAGACGTAGATCAACTGTTATGATGAAACTTCCTGGCAGATTCCAACTGTGTGCCGGACCGAGACTCGAACTCGGGACCTTTGCCTTTCGCGGGCAAGTGCTCTACCAACTGAGCTACCCAAGCACGACTCACGCCCCGTCCTCACAGCTTTACTTCTGCCAGTACCTCGCCTCCTACCTTCCAAACTTTACAGAAGCTCTCCTGCGAACCACGCAGAACTAGCACTCCTGAAAGAAAGGATAATGCGGAGACGTGGCTTACCCACAGCCTGGGGAATGTTTCCAGAATGAGATTTTCACTCTGCAGCGGAGTGTGCGCTGATATGAAACTTCCTGGCAGATTAAAACTGTGTGTCGGACCGAGACTCGAGCTCGGGACCCTTGCCTTTCGCGGGCAAGTGCTCTATATCCTTTCTTTCAGGAGTGCTAGTTCTGCATGGTTCGCAGGAGAGCTTCTGTAAAGTTTGGAAGGTAGGAGGCGAGGTACTGACTGGCAGAAGTACAGCTGTGAGGACGGGGCGTGAGTCGTGCTTTGGTAGCTCAGTTGGTAGAGCACTTGCCCGCGAAAGGCAAAGGTCCTGAATTCGAGTCTCGGTCCGGCACACAGTTGGAATCTGCCAGGAAGTTTCATATCAGCGCACACTCCACTGCAGAGTGAAAATCTCATTCTGGGAACTGTTATGATGTTGACACCAACGTCTAGTCTTCACCGTGGGCCAGGAAAGATTCTCCATAGCAAAAAAAGCTCATCAGGTCAGGTCAAGTGTCAAAGCCATGCTGATAGCTTTCTTTGACTTTGAAGAATTAGTTCTTCATGAACTCCTGACATACGGACAAACTGTTAATCGATGGTGCTATGGGGACGTGTGGCGACGCCTGCGAGAAAAGTGGACAGGAAACAGCCTGAAACTTGGTGAGACAGTTCTTGGCTCTTGCATCATGATAACGCACCCGCACATTCATCCCTGTTCGTGTATGACTATTGCAAGAAAAACGACATCAATGGGCTGCCTCACCGTCTGTACTCCCCAGAGCTGGCCCCTGCGGGCTTCTTTTATTTCCAAAGTTGAAAACGGGGTTGAAAGGACTAAGATTTATAACAACAGACGAGAGAAAAGAATACTTGCAGCGGGCCCTTCGCGCGATCCAGCAAGAGGCGTACCAAGACTGCTTCCGGAAGTGGAAGCGGCGTATATTTTCTCGCTCGCTACGGGCAAATTTTTAGTCCTGCAGTTAAAATGAGCAGAATCTTTTCGTAGAAAATTTAAGGCAGTTAAATTTTGTACTGGAATACGTTTTGCAAGAGGCCGTTGATTTCCAGTTATTCAAGAAAAGCGTATAAAAGTGGCCTTCAGACGCAACCCCTCTCTCATACTCAGCCCCCAAGGTGATAAGTTCTAGTATGCTGTTCATGGCACTCCCTCCTACCACTGTGCAAATATTTGCGACTGTAAGAGTTATTTCCTACATTCGACAGTTTTTGGTCTTCATTGACTGGCCTCATCACCGGTCTAGCCGAGTACTTAAAAACTGTAAAATTGATAGTTACCTAATTCCATCTAACAGTGTTGCGAATTTTAAAAGCATAAAAAAACAATGACATCGTTGTATTCGTCAGGCCTTGTGACTACGAAACCACTGTGGTTGTTAGTGTTAAGTTTATATCTAATTTCCAACGTCATTACTTTTAGCGAAATGTTTACAAAACTCGTTTCTTCTTTCCTTTCTCTTACGGTCATGTTTAAATTAATAACGTAAACGAAGTTGGCGACTGTGCTGGTGGCTTAGTGGCCCAGTCAATACAGACCAAAAAAGGTCCAATATCGGGAATAGATCGTGTAGTCGCAAAGCTTTGTACCGCGGTCAGAGGGAGTGCTACAAACAATATACAGTACTAGAAATCCTGACTGGTGAGGTATGAGTGTGGGATGGAGGTGCGTTTGAAGGTCACTTTTGCACGTTTTTCTTGAATAGCTGGCAAACCATGGCCTCTACAGAAAATGTGTCCCAGTACAAAATTTAACTAAGGCCTCATTTTTTCTGTAGGACTAGTAGGCTGCGCATAGCGAGCGAGATAATATGGAAATCTGGCGCGTGTTTTACGAAGGCCGGCCATTACATTGCGAGTTGCGTTAGAAGACGGCGCTAGGGGCAGCTTAACCACACTGTACAGTATAGTAGGAACAATACACATTAAATTTGGTGCTGTATAGGGACCGAAATTGAGGAGACAAATCTAACTCCTCTGATATTTCCATGTTATGGCAGTATGTGGCAGTACATTCAGCTGTCTTATCGCTGAACTTTGGCATCCTGTGTTCTATAGTCTTACGCCAATCGAATCAAAATCTATGACATTATTGAGGTTAGGGTCATGAAACATTCCATACACGAGTGACCTGAAATCAGGAACTTGTGGTTAGTGGTCTTTAGTGAGGTGTACCTTATCATATTCAGGGCTTATCAAAAAGAATCATCCGATTTAAAAAATCATAACTATTTATGTTATTTGAGATATGTGCGTGAGCAACATACTGTTGGAAAGAGTAAACTCTCGAGTTTTACATGGTTCCCACTAGGTAGCAGCACTGTACGCCCCTTCAGTTTTTCAGTAAAAGTTGTGTCGGGACAACAGAAAGCGTTTTGTGTTCTCTGTTTTGCGCAGTGCGGGTCAGTAATAACTAGAGTTCGGATTTTGCATATAATTTTTTTACGGTATGTGGTGTTGTATCTTTACGAATCATGATATTTTGGAGGTAATGGGACACTTTAAATTGAAATTTAAAATAAATATATTTGCATCTTTTTGGCGTTTGTGCATATTATTGTCATATTTAGAGGAAATGGCCGTAAAGATACATATTTTTTACATTTATAGGTCATATTAAGGTTCATTTTGTTCCCTGACAACCCAAGAACCTCCCAGAATATAAGGCCAATAAATTTCCAAAATGAGATAATACGGGACATCAGAATAAAAGCCTTTCGGGTAAACGTGGGTAGCTTATGGAGGGACATAGCCTTCTTTTTTCACTTAGGTAGCCTCTCGGATAAGGATACTAAAGATTTGTGATGGTTCATTGATGCAAGATGGATTATCGGAGTAGACATGTGCTTCGGTACTTGTTGTCCGCAGTTAATGCGTGTTCAGGTCGCTCACCTGATCTCTGCAGTGCGCCGACAATGACCTACTACTTATTGTTGGTATTTCGGAATGTGAATAATCCTTGCATGTGTTTCGTGCTGTTCACATCGACTATTTGCTACCTTCTTCAAATTACGAATATGCCGAGGCCAAAAACCAATAATTTGCAAATGGATCGGGAGCGATTATGCTTTCAACTGTGTGAAAAAGATTATGCTGCCAACTGTGTGAAAAAGAGGTAATTTTAATTTTGTTTTTTTCTTTTTCGATAATTTTTCCAAGAAATTAAAACAATTATTAAGTTCATTTGTAAATTTGCGCGCACGTTTTCTATGTACGCATGGGAAGGAACAAAATAAACCTTTAGGAATTACCGTCGGCGTTCGTGCAAATTAAAAAAAAAAGTTAAATGTAGTGAGGGGATCGAAGTTCCAATTTTTAGATACTTATTTGTAGCCTTAATTCACTTTTTTGAGTGACCATATCGCAGGTATACACTGTTCTCTTACATTTATGTACAATTGTACGTACTTATTGATATTTATTCACTTCTCCAACGCTTTAGGTCAGGTATGAGAAAAAAATTTCGACTGGATCAGCATAAAAAGACACCAGAACAATGTAACCAAGACATGGTAAAAACGTCACAGCAACCATTTATCTCCTCTTTTTCGAAGCATATGGACGACAAAAGTAAGTTCAATGAAGATCTTTGCGAGGCTTTAATAAAAGCAACCATCCCCTTGAATAAGCTGGAGTATGAAGGATGAAGGACTTTCTTGAAAAAATACACAGGAAAAGATACACCTCACGAGTCAACGCTCAGGAAGAACTATGTGGACGCATTGTATATTGAATAGTGCAATTTTTGACATCATATCCCGCGCCAGTAATTAGTTTTTCACACCATGTCCCGAGCCAACAATAAAATAATAAAAAATGTGTAAAATTTGTAAAATCCTTTGATTTTCTTTCAGATGTGCTATGGAGCTGTGAAGATGAGAAACGTGGGGAGAACAAGGTTTTGGCCATTGTGACGGATAGTGCCGCATATATGCTGAAGGCTGCAAAGCGTCTGCGGGTGTTTTACCCTAAAATTATGCACCTCACGTATCTGGCTCATGGCATTCATCGAGTCGCTGAAGAGGTCAGAGCCACATTGCCAGAGGTCAACAGCCTTGTATCTTCGGCGAAGAAGGTTTTCATCAAGGCACCAAGTCGAGTGAGAGCTTTCAAGACTGCTCACCCTGACTGTCCTCTGCCACCTGAACCAGTCTTGACGAGGTGGGGAACGTGGATTTCAGCTGCAAACTATTATGCAGACAACCACAGAAAAGTTGAAGAGGTATGGATGCGTATGTGGTTCTGGATAAATTGGATAAGCAAAGAAAACGAACGCAACATAGAATTCCAATATTAAGCTTATTTCCCTTTACAGCAGTTTTCAGATTGAAACCGACATTCACTAGATTACTACTTTCTTGTTCCAGGTCCTAAAGGGTTTTGAAGATAGCGAAAATTTAGCCATACCAAAAGCCATGGACGCATTGAAGAATTCCATCGTGTTACACAGCCTATCTTTCATCCGAGCGCACTTGGGTGGCCTTCCAGACCTAATTGAGAAACTTGAGACTCGTAACAAGGAAGTTGCTAAGGCAGGCTCGACGAAGGACTCAGGACACAGAGCAAGAATTGGCCAGGTCCGATCGATGAGAGACTTAGAAGAAAATTGGATGCAGTTCTCCATAAAAATCCCGGTTGGCCTACGATTCAGAAGATCGCTCAGTTACCGGAAGAAGAGAAACGCTCCGAGAATCTAAATGATTTCACGTCGTCTAATGTCGCTGCTCTTAAATTTTTACCTGTAGTGTCATGTGATGTTGAACGATCATTTTCAAGACTGAAAATGTTATTATCTGGCCACAGGAAAAATTTTCATGTAGAGAATATGGAAAAATGTTGGTAGTTCAAACAAACTCTAATTTTTAGAATTTACCAAACTTATCGTGTATGTACCTATGTTATTCTTCATTTTATTCATTGAATTGTAGCCATTATTGAAAATATTTGATGGTTATTCTTTAATTTCCCAAGTAAGATGCATATTTTAAAGAATTTATCCAAGAGAAATGAATAATTAAAGAATTTTATCTACATATTTAAAGGCATATACTGGGAGTAAGAGCATATTTTAACTTCATATTTCGAGGAGTTTTGGCGCATATTTCGTGGGTTTCAAGTGCATATCGATCCGAAAACTAGTAATAACAGTTCAGCATGACTTTCGTACTAGATACAGCGCGGATCCTCCTACAGAACAAAGAATAAGGCGATGGCACGAACAATTCCGAGGAACAGGCTGTTTGTGTAAAGGCAAAGCGCCAGGCCGCCCCCTAGTGTGTGGCACAGACAGAACGCATCCGCCATACTTTCACAAGGAGTTCGCAGCAATCCATTCGCCGTGCAGCTCAACATGCCCCCAATGGCCGGCAGGCGTGTGTTACACCACATAAAATTCAGCTACTGCAAGCTCTTCGTGCAGATGACAAACAACACCGTGTGGAGTTCTGTAATTTCGTTCTTGTCAAGATGGAGGGTGAGAGTTTTATTTCACACTTGGTGTATAGTGACGAGGCAATATTCCATTTAAAACCATCATACTATGAGAATATGGGGTACGGAACAACCACATGAACTTTACATCATGAGACTTTAGAAAATTTAATGTGCTTTGTGCAGTTTCACGGCAAAAGGTGCATGGTCCATTTTTCTTTGCCGAGAACACTGTTATGGGTAGCACATGTCTCGATATGCTTTACAACTTTCTTTTCCCACAGACTGATTCGTACGACTTCATTTTCCAACAGGATGGAGCACCGTCGCACTGGCATCTGGAAGTGCGGGGATTTTAAACAAAAGGATTACTGAACTATGGATCGGTCGCACTGGACCAAATGATTCAGCCTTACATTGCTCGTCTCCAACATCACTGGTCCTGATTGTATGTGATTATTTCTTTTAGGGGCTTATAAAAGACTCTTTTATATGCCTCCGTTACCAACAACAATGAATGACTAAGACATCGCATAACAGCAGCTGTGGAAGCTATAACTCAAGACATGCTAGCTGTAGTGTGGGAACAATTTGAATAAACAAAGACGTTTTGTTCTTGTTCTGAATCCCCCATTGCGACTAAATGCATCGAAGGTCATTAAAAACTGAGGAAGTTGTTGTAAATACCTCTGCAAACCATCACTGTTACCATTTTCACTGCCTGTCTGTTCACGACCTTCATTCTCCATCATATGTTCACCTTTTTCCATTCTTCTATTTAAATGTCTTGAATGCGAAAACAATTTCTAATCTGCCAACTTCTAGTGCATCAACTCACCTGACTACAACAATTTACTAAACATTTGAAACCAACAACACGTTTGCGCACTTGCAACACATTGCACCAAAGAGAAAACATTTCTTGTTTGTTTGTTTTATTTAAGGGCGCAAAAACAACTAGGGTAATAAGCGACCTCGTCATAACTGTAGAACACGAACACAAAGAGAAGAGTTAAAAACGACTACTCATTAATCCCAATCGACGGAAGAGACGGGGTCGTGGAGAAAGGTCTATAAAATACGTCGTAGACAGACGGAGGTCATGAACTAAAAATTAAATGGCCTTCGCCATATTGCTACGACGAATAAAAAGTAAAACGTGGTCGACATTGTCAAGTAGTTCTTCAGATAACTGGTAGGGAGCGTTGAGACCATCCGATACACCTATATCCTTTCGCCAGCAAATAGATTGGTTCTTCTACTACAATATGGTGACCACATCTTTAAATATTCTGTTTTGTCACTGAAACCACCGAGTGAGGTGGCGTAGTGGTTAGCACACTGGACTCGCATTCGGAAGGATGACGGCTCAAACCCGCTTTCTGTCATCCTGACTTAGGTTTACCGTCATTTCCCCAAACCGCTCAGGCAAATACCGGGACGGTTTCTTTGAAAGGGCATGGCCGACTTCCTTTTCCATCCTTCCCTAATCAGAACTTCTGCTCCGACTCTAATGACTTCGTTGTCGACGGGACGTTAACCACTAATCTCCTCCTCCTCCTTCTCCCCAACTGACACCCCCTTGCTTATAACCGCCTCAATTGTAAGCCGAGTGGGTTTCGACTCGCTCTGAGCTTTAATGAAAGATTCGTTAGGGACGTTCCATGCTGCTTAAATTCTATGCCAGAGTTCATCAAATGTAGTGGCTGGATATTGGTGGCGTGACAGTCTCCCGGCAACCCACGTCCAGACGTTTTCAGTACGTAAGATCCCTGGAGAATATGCTGGCCAGGGCAACAGGCGAACAGCCACTGACCCAAGGTTGGTCCGGACAGCACACACAACTAGCGGTATTGGGTTATCTTCTTGAAAGATAACGTCACAGTCATTTTGAAAATAAGGCACAACCACGCGCACTGACGCATCAGATATGTAACGCCTGTTGCTTAACTTGCCGGCTATACGAACCAGAGGTGATCGTGTTGTCCCCATAGTGGCGCCCCACACTAGATCAGGTCAACTCGAGTTACCAAATCGGGTTAACTCAGGTTGAAGGGATTTCAAATCAACCCGATTTAGATTCTTACGAACTCGAGTTGTGTTCACGCGCTGTGCCGCGGCCGCGGCTATCGATGACGGTTTCGCGCGAGGTTGGAGTCTTCCACCGCCGCACCGACCGAAACCGAGTTGGACCAAGTTGAGTCCATGCCTACAGAACGGGATGTCACTCATTGTTATACTTAAAACTGCAGTAACTTATTATTATTTATTTTGTTTGATAGGAATTCTTGAAGCATTCGATAAGTTTTATCTGCAAATGGTTCTCTACAGAACATTAACAACATGGACTGAGGAAAAGATGACCAAGCGGTAACTTTATACAATTCAAGCTCGAGCTATGGTATTTGGCTACCTTAAGATCGTTCGACCGTCGACAAAATCCTTACAGCAAATTCCGGGTGTCTTACGGGAGTATTTTTCTAATTGGGGCCTATAGCATGACGACCATTTATGCATATAACGACCATTTGGATACGTTAAGATCGTCCGATCACCGTCCAAATGTACCGCAAATTCAAAGTCTCTCATGAGTGTATTTTCAAATTTCAGCCTATAGTGTGGAATCCATTAATACTTCTGATGACGCATTCACAACCTTACGATTTGCCGACCGAACTTCGACGAATTGCGATACTTTTACTTTATACGCAGAACCACGACACCTCTGAGAAACGACATGCTGCCACTGCAGTGTCCATTTTTGTCACGGGACGCTCCACAACAGGCAGGTTTCCTATGTTAAAAATTTGGGTCGGATTGTTATTATTCTGAATGATTACGTTGTTCATATAGCATTTTCTGTCAATATGCTCATGATATAACGATTATTTTTATGTAAATAAAGCTTAAAAAATCATTACTCAAGATTTGAACACGTGAACAAAAACGCTCTGTTATTGGCAGAATCTACATATATACACCGCTAGCCACCAAGTGGTGTGTGGAGGAGGGCACAATTCGCGCCAAAGTCATATCCCCCCCCTCCCCCTCTGTTCCACACGCGGATCGCGCGAGGGAAAAACGACTGTCTGAACGCCTCAGTACGAGGTCTCATTTCCCTTATCTTTGAATGACGATCACTGCGCGATTTGAAAGTTGGTGGTAGTAATATATGCTCTACATCCCCGCCGAAGATTGGATTTCGGAATTTAGTGAGCAGCCCCTTGCGTTTAGCGCGTCGTCTGTCTGCCAAGTGTGTCCCACTTCAAACTTTCTATGAGATTTGTAACGCTCTCGCGATGGCTAAAGGTACCAGTCACCAATCCTGCCGCTCTTGTTTAGACCTTCTCAATCTCTAGAATCAGACCCAATTGGTAATGGTCCCATACAGACGAACAATATTCTAAGACTGGACGAACTAAAGTATTGTAAACAATTTCCTTTCTTGAAGGACTGAATCGCTTCAGGATTCTACCAATAAACCGCAATCTAGAGATCGCCTTACCCGTTACTTGTGTAATCTGATCATTCCATTTGAGATCATTTCGAATAGTCACCTCAGATACTTGACTGATGTTACCGCTTCCAGAGACTGATCATTTATTTTGTACTCATACATTAATGTGGATTTTCGCCTTGTTATACGCAGTAGGCTACACTTAACTAATATTGAGAGATAACTGCCAGTCATTACACCACGCATTTATTTTCTGCAAATCTTCATTGATTTGTTCACAACTTTCGTGTGATACTACTTGCCTGTAGACTACAGCATCATTGGCAAACAGTCTAAGGCCGCCGTAAATACCATCAACCAGATCGTTTATGTAAATCGTAAAAAGCAGAGGACCCATTACGCTGCCCTGGGGCACACATGAAGTTACTCTTGTTTCTGTTGAAGTTACCCCGTTCAAGACGACATACTGCTCCCTGTCTGTTAGAAAACTTTTTATCCAACGGCATATGTCACTGGATAGACCGTAAGCGAGCACTTTTTGTAGCAAGCGACAGTGCGGAACTGAGTCGAACGCCTTTCGAAAGTCAAGAAATATGGCATCAACCTGGGAGCCGGTATCTAGAGCCTGTTGTATATCATGCACAAAGAGAGCCAGCTGTGTCTCCCATGACCGCTGTTACCTAAAACCGTGCTGGTTTCTGCAGATGAGCTTCTCAGAATGTAGGAAGGTCATTATGTCTGAACACAAAATATGTTCCGTGATTCCACACCAAATCGATGTCAGTGAAATTGGCCGGTAATTATGTGCATCCGATTTTCTACCCTTTTTATAGATTGCTATGACCTGGGCCTTCTTCCAGTCCCGTGGAACTTTCCGCCGTTCCAATGATCTCTGATAGATGACGGATAAGAATGGTGCTATATTTGTAGCATAGTCAACATAAAATCTTACTGGGATACCGTCTGGGCCAGATACCTTTCTGGCGTCTAAGGATCTTAATTGTTTTACAATGCCAGATACACTAAACACTATGTCAGCCATCCTTTCGTTTGTTCGATAATTGAAAGGGGGAATGATGCTGCAGTCCTCTATCGTAAATGAGTTTTTGAAAGCTAAGTTTAGAATTTCGGCCTTCTGTTTATCATCGTCAGTTACATTACCCGTACTGTCATCAAGAGAAGGTATTGACTTATTTGTAGCGTTCATAGATTTTACGTACGACCAAAATTTTTTGAGGTAATTTTTGGAATGTGCTGATAAAATATTGCTTTCAAATTCGTTAAAAGAGTCTCTTATTGTCCTTCTGACAGCTGCTTTCATTTCGCATAATTTCTGTTTGTCAGCGGGCCAGTGACTACGTTTAAAACGACTGTGCAAAATTCTCTCCTTTCTCAGCAACTTCCTAATATGTTTGTTGTATCAAGGTGGATCCTTTCCCTCCCCTATACTTTTGCTAGGCACATACTTCTCTAGCACATGGTGGACAATACCTTTAAATACCGACCAAAGATGCTCAATATCTTTGTGTCCCTCGGTGAATGCTTGGAGCTGACTATGAAGATATTCATTAATGACACTTTTATTTGCTTCCCAAACAAGAGAACTCTACGCTGGTTTTTTTTTCCACTGACATAGAAGCCACAACGACTTTATGGTCACTAATACCTTCTTCCAGATTAACTTCCTCAAAAAGATCAGGTCTGTTTGTCGCCAAGATATCTAATATGTTCCCATATCGAGTTGGTTTTCTAACCAATTGCTCAAGGTTGTATGTTGAGAGCGCCCCTAGAATAACTTCACACGAATCTTTGCTTCTTCTCCCTATGATAAACGTATAATTTTCCCAGTCAGTGGATGCTCGATTAAAGTCTCCACCTATAACTAATGGATAATTATATATTTACTTCCTATGTACTCAAGACTTTCCCTGAAACGTTCTGCGACGTTTGTTGCTGATGCTGGTGGTCTATAAAAACATCCTAATACAATGGTCAATGCTTGTCTGATTGACAGCTATATCCAGACTATTACACAGTCCGACGCAGTATCGATCTCAACTGCGTTTAAACAGCTTTTAACTGCAACGAACACACCATCTCCCATAGCATCAGTCCTATCCTTCCTAAACATTGTCCAATCAGAGTTCAAAATTTCACTGCTTTTTATGTCTGGTTTCAACCAGCTTTCGGTACCTTATACAATATTGGCGTTGCTACTGTTTATTTCGGAGATTAACTAGGGGATCTTGCTACAGACACTTCGACAATTTGCTAACACGAGATTAAGCATATTTAAATCCTTTTGAATGACCTGTTTAGGCGAACTAACAATTTTTACAGTTGGCACACCCACATCAGTGTCATGAACTGGTAATTTTTCGGGCCAGCGGTTTGTTTCCCATGGGGTGGAACCTAATATAAAATAAACCCCATGTGCACGCCACACTTATGAAATTTGTTATTAACAATCCAAACGAATTCAAAAGTAATAGCAGTGTACATGGCTACAACACTAGGAGAAAGGATGATCTTCACTACTCAAGGTTAAATCTAACTTTGGCTCAGAAGAGGGTAAATTATGCTGCCACAAAAGTCTTTGGTCACTTACCTAATAGCATCAAAAGTCTGACAGATAGCCATATAGCATTTAAAAGGAAATTAAAAGAATTTCTTAATGGCAACTCCTTCTACTCATTAGATGAATTTTTGGATATAGTAAGTGGGTAATTTCCCAACCTCCACAAAAAAATTGAGTGTCATGTAATATTTTGTCTAATGTAATATCTTGTATAGACACCTTTTATTAACCTGACACGTTCCACATCATTACGAAGTGTCGTATTCATGATCTATGGAACAAGTACTAATCTAATCTAATCTAATCTACAAGTACTGTGCTACCCATGTAGCTGCTTCCTGTGTGTAGTGCACCCCTGATCTATCGAGGGGCGTCCTGCAACGTTCCACCCCATAGCGTAGGTCGAGGAATCTACAACCATTTTCATCACAGAGTCGACGTAGCCTCTGGTTTAGATTCTCCACTCGACTCCACACCAGAGGACCCCGGCAGATCGTCAGCTTCGCTTCCACTCCTCGAGAGATGAAGGCCGCCTTCACCAATTTAGCCAGCCTTCGAAAGGACCCAAGGATTTCCTCGGAACCCTGACGACAGGCATCGTTGGTGCCGACATGCACAACAATCTGCAGCTGGCTGCACCCCGCACGCTCGATAGCCGCCGGACAGCCTCTTCCACATCCTGGACAAGGCCCCCCCCGGCTAGCACACCGAGTGAACATCTCTGGAGATGTCACAGGCTAGGCGTGTTACAGGGGCGTTAGCCGAAGTTTTTTGTGTTTTTCCGTACTTTTTCTGCAAACAGTTTAGTTACACTGATGGAAAAAGATCGCCACTCCAAGAAGGAGCTGTGTGACGTAAACGAAAATAGGTAGGCTTGTTCCCACATGTGAAAGATGTCTATCCAGATTTCACGCCAGTCGCACAAGAGTGGGGCTAGTAGCGCCGCTAACAGGATACCAGTCAAGTTTGCTTAAAATACACTGTGTAACGTTCGCGAGCGTTATTTCCTTTGAGACTGCACGTGGTGAGTTGTCAGTCAAGAATGCCTTTAAGGCGACAAAGACGCCATTATCAACACCTCACACTGAGTGTGAATGAGTCGTGAAATAGGGCTACTAGAAACTGAACGTTACTTCTGCGATGTTGCAGGAGGAATTGGCATGATGTAGCCACTGGACATGACTGCTGGCAGCGGTGGTTACGGGAACGTACGACCGCAAGAAGTCCGGTCTCCGGACGGCCATACGGTGCTACCGAGAGTTAGAACCATCGTGTTCAGCTTACGGTTCTGGCGCATAGGTCTGCATCTGTAGTAGCAATGTGAGTAGCAGTTGACACCACAGTGAATGGCTCTGAGCACTATGGGACTTAACATCTGTGGTCATCAGTCCCCTAGAACTTAGAACTACTTAAACCTAACTAACCTAAGGACATCACACACATCCATGCCCGAGGCAGGATTCGAACCTGCGACCGTAGCAGTCCCGCGGTTCCGGACTGAGCGCCTAGAACCGCTAGACCACCGCGGCCGGCACACCACAGTGACACAAAGAACAGTCACTGTAGAGCTTCATGTTCGCCTTCAACAGCTTTATACATTCCAGTTTTTCTGTTCCTCCAGGTCTTTAGTTTAAATCCCCGGAAAATTATAACTATAAAATGTGCAGTTGGTGCAGCAGAACCTTAAAATATTTGTTGTTCTACTGCATACTTAACTGCTGTTGAAATACTGCTCTGGTCTTATTACATTTCCTCGTTCCTTCCAACCAGTGTTCAGTTTTCCTCTTCGTCAGAATCATACAGTTTTACAACAAGGTAATGGTGGCAGCTGGAAGTGGCATACTACTGTCTTTCAGAACTAGCACTCCTGCAAGAAAGGATATTGCGAAGACATGGCTTAGCCACAGCCTGGGGGATGTTTCCAGAATGAGATTTTCACTCTGCAGCGGAGTGTGCGCTGATATGAAACTTCCTGGCAGATTAAAACTGTGTGCCGGACCGAGAGTCGAACTCGGGACTTTTGCCTTTCGCGGGCACGTGCTCTACCATTTTTTTTTAATCAGGCAGGTTTCCTACTTTTTGACTAAAACATTTGTTAAGGGGATTTCATCCTATAATCTCTTACTTTTCAAATTGAAACCGAAAAATCCCTTCTATGTATACTTTACAGTTACATTGCTTCGAAAAGTAAATTTTATTTACTTACTTTGTTTTCTATCTATATACAGTCTAAAAGTGAATGGTAAATATATACTGTAGACAACAAATAATTACATACCGATTAAATAAGTCATGGAAATATTTTTCTCCGGTAAGATTTAGGAACCAGGTTTTAAATTGTAAGACATTTCCAGGGGCAGATGTGGACTCTGACCACAATCTATTGGTTATGAACTGTAGAAAAAAATTGAAGAAACTGCAAAAAGTTGGGAATTTAAGGAGATGGGACCTGGATAAACTAACTAAACCAGAAGTTGTACAGAGTTTCAGGGAGAGCATAAGGGAACAATTGACAGGAATGGGGGGAAGAAATACAGTAGAAGAAGAATGGGTAGCTCTGAGGGATGAAGTAGTGAAGGCAGCAGAGGATCAAGTAGGTAAAAAGACGAGGGCTAGTAGAAATCCTTGGGTAACAGAAAAAATATTGAATTTAATTGATGAAAGGAGAAAATATAAAATTGCCGTAAATGAAGCAGGCAAAAATTAATACAAACGTCTCAAAAATGAGATCGACAGGAAGTGCAAAATGGCTAAGCAGGGATGGCTACAGGACAAATGTAAGGGTGTAGAGGCCTATCTCACTAGGGGTAAGATAGATACTGCCTAAAGGAAATTTAAAGAGACCTTTGGAGAAAAGAGAAACACATGTATGAATATCAAGAGCACAGATGGAAACCCAGTTCTAAGCAAAGAAGGGAAAGCAGAAAGGTGGAAGGAATATATAGAGGGTCTATACAAGGGCGATGTACTTGAGGACAATATTATGAAAATGGAAGAGGATGTAGATGAAGATGAAACGGGAGATACGATACTGCGTGAAGAGTTTGGCAGTGCACTGAAAGACTTGAGTCGAAACAAGGCCCCTGGAGTAGACAACATTCCATTAGAACTACTTACGGCCTTGGGAGAGCCAGTCCTGACAGAACTCTACGATCTGCTGATCAATATGTATGAGACAGGAGAAATACCCTCAAACTTCAAGAAGAATATAATAATTCCAATCCCAAACAAAGCAGGTGTTGACAGATGTGAAAATTACCGAACTATCAGTTTAATAAGTAACAGCTGCAAAATACTAACACAAATTCTTTACAGACGAATGGAAAAACTGGTAGAAGCCGACCCCGGGGAAGATCAGTTTGGATTCCGTAGAAATATTGGAACACGTGAGGCAATACTGACCTTACGACTTATCTTAGAAGAAAGATTAAGGAAAGCCAAACCTACGTTTCTAGCATTTGTAGACTTAGAGAAAGCTTTTGACAATGTTGAATGGAATACTCTCTTTCAAATTCTAAAGGTGGCAGGGGTAAAATACAGGGAGCGAAAGGCTATTTACAATTTTTACAGAAACCAGAAGCCGGTTATAAGAGTCGTGGGCTTGAAAGGGAAGCAGTGGTTGGGAGGGGAGTGAGACAGGGTTGTAGCCTCTCCCCGATGTTATTCAATCTGTATATTGCGCAAGCTGTAAAGGAAACAAAAGAAAATTTCGGAGTAGGTATTAAAATCCATGGAGAAGAAATAAAAACTTTAAGGTTCACCGATGACATTGTAATTCTATCAGAGACAGCAAAGGACTTGAAAGAGCAGTTGAACGGAATGGAAAGTGTCTTGAAAGGATGATATAAGATGAACATCAACAAGAGCAAAACGAGGATAATGGAATGATGGAATGTAGTCGAATTAAGTCGGGTGATGCTGAGGGAATTAGCTTAGGAAATGAGACACTTAAAGTAGTAAAGGAGTTTTGCTGTTTGGGGAGCAAAATAACTGATGATGGTCGAAGTAAAGAAGATATAAAATGTAGACTGGCAATGGCAAGGAAAGCGTTTCTGAAGAAGAGAAATTTGTTAACATCGAGTATAGATTTAAGTGTCAGGAAGTCGTTTCTGAAAGTATTTGTATGGAGTGTAGCCATGTATGGAAGTGAAACATGGACGATAAATAGTTTGGACAAGAAGAGAATAGAAGCTTTCGAAATGTGGTGCTACAGAAGAATACTGAAGATTAGATGGGTAGATCACATAACTAATGACTAGGTATTGAATAGAATTAGGGAGAAGAGAAATTTGTTGCACACCTTGACTAGAAGAAGGGACCGGTTAGTAGGACATGTTCTGAGGCATCAAGGGATCACAAATTTAGCTTTGGAGGGCAGCGTGGAGGGTAAAAATCGTAGAGGGAGACCAAGAGATGAATACACTAAGCAGATTCAGAAGGATGTAGGTTGCAGTAAGTACTGGGAAATGAAGAAGCTTGCACAGGATAGGGTAGCGTGGAGAGCTGCATCAAACCAGTCTCAGGACTGAAGACCACAACAACAAGAAGATTAATTTCCTTAAAACAGTGTCCTTTTTCGTCAGTTAATTTCCACTAACTCGTCAAGCGAACGGACTAACATTCTCACGAAGTCGGAAAATATAGTACTGAAATTTCTTAAATCATTATCCAGCGTGTGAAATAAATCGTTTATGTCACGATCAGCAATGAAATGATGTACTCAGAACGTATTTTCCTGCATTACCTTCTTATTTCGAAGCCATCTGAGCTACACAAGTACGACTCGCGACCCGTCCTCACAGCAGGTTCGCAGAAGAGCTTCTGTAAAGTTTGGAAGGTAGGAGACGAGGTACTGGCAGAATTGAAGCTGTGAGGACGGGTCTCCAGTCGTGCTTGGGTAGCTCAGTTGGTAGAGCACTTTCCCCCGAAAGGCAAAGGTCCCGAGTTCGAATCTCGGTCCAGCACACCGTTTTAATCTGCCAGGAAGTTTCATATCAGCGCACACTCCGCTCCAGACTGAAAATCTCATTCATGAATTCCATATTGAAAGCTTATAAATAATAAAAATGCAGGCTATTGAGGAGAGGGGAAAAAAAGTTCACAGAAAAAATATAAATCTTAAAGGTTTACTAATGACATTGCAGTTCTCTCACAAATGGCAAAAAACTTAGAAAATCAGTTAGACAAATGGATAGTGTTTTGAAGTTACATGTACATCAACATAAGAAGCATGGGTAATGAAGCGTAGTTGACTTAAATTAGGTAATGGTGAGGGAATTAGATTAGAAAATGATACTAAAGGCTCTGTTACTATGGCTTCAAAATAACTGACCATGGCTGAATTAGAGAGAATATAAAATGCTGATTAGCAACACCAACAAAAGTATATCTGAAATAAAGAAATTTTAACATTTAATATTACTATAAGTGTTAAGAAGTATTTTCTGAACGCATTTGTGTGGAGTCTGGCTCCACCGAAATTAGGGAAATAATAAATTCACTCAAAAGTAAAATCTTGCATGGGATTGATGGATTTTCCAACACAGTACTAAGAGCTTGCCCAGACAGATAAGTAGGATTCTCAGCCACATATACAGGGTGTTACAAAAAGGTACGGAAACATTCCTCACACACAAATAAAGAAAAGATGTTATGTGGACATGTGTCTGGAAACGCTTAATTTCCACGTTAGAGCTCATTTTAGTTTCGTCAGTATGTACTGTACTTCCTCGATTCACCGCCAGTTGGCCCAATTGAAGGAAGGTAATGTTGACTTCGGTGCTTGTGTTGACATGCGACCTATTGCTCTACAGTACTAGCATCAAACACATCAGTACGTAGCATCAACAGGTTAGTGTTCATCACGAATGTGGTTTTGCAGTCAGTGCAATGTTTACAAATGCGGAGTTGACAGTTGCCCATTTGATGTATGGATTAGCACGGGGCAATAGCCGTGGCGCGGTACTTTTGTATCGAGACAGATTTCCAGAACGAAGGTGTCCCAACAGGAAGACGTTCGAAGCAATTGATCGGCGTCTTAGGCAGCACGGAACATTCCAGCCTATGACTCGCCACTGGGGAAGACTTAGAACGACGAGGACACCTGCAATGGACGAGGCAGTTCTTCGTGCAGTTGACGATAACCCTAATGTCAACGTCAGGGAAGTTGCTGCTGTACAAGGTAACGCTGACCACGTCACTACGGGAGAACCAGTTGTTTCCGTACCATGTACAGCGTGTGCAGGCACTATCAGCAGCTGATTGGCCTCCACTGGTACACCTCTGCGAATGGTTCAACCAACAATGTGTCAATCCTCATTTCAGTGCAAATGTTCTCTTTACGGATGAGGCTTCATTCCAACGTGATCAAATTGTAAATTTTCACAATCAACATGTGTGGGCTGACGAGAATCCGCACGCAATTGTGCAATCACGTCATCAACACAGATTTTCTGTGAACGTTTGGGCAGGCATTGTTGGTGAAGTCTTGATTGGGCCCCATGTTCTTCCACCTACGCTCAATGGAGCACGTTATCATGATTTCGTACGGGGTACTCTACCTGTGCTGCTAGAACACGTGCCTTTACAAGTACGACACATGTGGTTCATGCACGATGGAGCTCCTGCACATTTCAGTCGAAGAGTTCGTACGCTTCTCAACAACAGATTCGGTGACCGATGGACTGGTAGAGGCGGACCAATTCCATGGCATCCAGGCTCTCCTGACCTCAACCCTCTTGACTTTCATCTATGGGGGCATTTGAAAGCTCTTGTCTACGCAACCCCGGTACCAAATGTAGAGACTCTTCGTGCTCGTATTGTGGACGGCTGTGATACAATACGCCATTCTCCAGGGCTGCATCAGCGCATCAGGGATTCCATGCGACGGAGGGTGGATGTATGTATGCTCGCTAACAGAGGACATGTTGAACATTTCCTGTAACAAAGTGTTTGAAGTCACGCTGGTACGTTCTGTCGCTGTGTGTTTCCATTCCATGATTAATGTGATTTGAAGAGAAGTGATAAAATGAGCTCTAACATGGAAAGTAAGCATTTCCGGAGACATGTCCACGTAACATATTTTCTTTCTTTGTGTGTGAGGAATGTTTCCTGAATGTTTGGCCGTACCTTTTTGTAAGACCCTATGTAGTAGCTCAGTGAAACAAGGCATTTTTCCAGATAGACTGAAATATGCTATTGTTAAACCACTGCATAAAAAAGTGGATATGTCTGACGCTAACAATTACCACCCAATCTCACTTCTGACAGCTTTATCCAAAATTGTTGAGAAATGAATGTATTCAAGAGTGGCTTCACATATTTGTATAAATGAAGTACTAACAAAATGTCAGTTTGCCTTATTGATCAAATATTAAATTCTTTTCATAACCTAACATCACCCTTTGGAATTTTATGTAATCTCTCATAGGCTTTTGACTGTGTGAATTCTGAAAGTCTTCTAGACAAGTGTAGGAATTGTGGTATAGGTGGGACAGTGCACAAACAGTTTAATTCATATTTAACTGGAAGAATGCAGAAGGTTGAAATTAACAGCACAGATGGTGTACAGAAATCATCAGAGTTCTCTAACTGGGCAGGTATCAAGAACAGTGCCCCACAGGGTTCAGTCTTGTGTCCCTTATTGTTCTTAATATATATTAATGACTTCCCACTCCATATTCATGAAGATACAAAACTAGTTCTTTTTCCTGATGATAAAAGTATAGTAAGCACGCCTAACAAACAAGAATTAGCTGAGAAAATTGTAAATAATTTCTTTCAGAAAATTATTAAGTGATTCTCTGAAAATGGACTCTCACTAAATTTTGAGAAAAAACAGTATATACAGTTCTATACAGTAAATGGCACAACACCACTGATAAATATAGATTTTGAACAGAAGTCTGTTGCTAAGGCAGATTATTCAGAATTTCTGGCTGTGTATATCGCTGAGAAATTAAATGGAAGAGGCACATTGATGATCTGTTGAAACGTTTGGGTTCAGACATTGTGGAATAATTACAATTTTCAAACTGTTCATTGAAAAGAAATATTTGAGTAAAATTTGTCAATGTATGAATCTTCATTTTCAGAATATAGTAAATTAAATGTGTGTATTGGTTCCTTTCATTTTTACACCACTTAAGGTTTGTTGACCAAACCCCTCCTGATATTCAGTTTGTATATATAAAAACATAGGAGTAGTTCTATCAGTAGTTGTAACCATGCATTGCACCCTGCATGGACCGCACTATTTCTTTTGAATTATTTTTAGCATGTTGCTGATCACACTGTTGCAGCGGCAAGACGAGGTAAGTTGTCTATTGCGTATAGAAGCATTGCTGTGTATTGTTAGGAGACGTTAGAGAATATTTTAAAATCCGCAATCAGGTTCTATAGATTTGATTTTTCATGATCTGTAGGAGGAGTAATTAATTTCTAACTTTTTTTCGTTCTCTATCAGAATACTGATATTTCGGATAGTACGAGGTTCCAGGAAATGTTCGAATACTAGCATTTTGGAATAAGGGTTTTCGTAATACAAGCTGTATGGCTACATATCAGATTTCGTGATAACTATAATAAAGTTTTATTAATTGTCTTGCTATTTTAGAGAAAAGTATAGATAACGATAATATTGTCAGAGATGTAAATTTACACTTTTTCATAGGTCTTTCAGCAGGCTAATGATGATTACTACAATTTATAAAACAAGGATTATTGCAAATTTTGGTGATAAGCATATCGGTAAATTAGCTTACTATGCCTGTTTTCATTAACTACTTTCGTATGGCATCATACTTTGGGGTAATTCATCATTAGGAGAAAAAGTAATTATTGCAAAAAAGCGTGTAATCAGAATAATAGATGGAACCCATCGAAGTTCACCTTGCAGTCGCTTAATTAAGGAAATTGCGATATTCACAGTACCTTCGAAATACATGCATTCACTTGTGAAATTTCTTATTGATAACCCATCCAAATTCAAAAGTAATAGCAAAGCGCATAGCTACAAGACTGGAAGAAAGGATGATCTTCACTGTTCTGGGCTATATCTGACTTTGCGCAGAAAGGGATGAATTATGCTACCACAAGACCCTTTGGTCATCTACCAAATAGCATTACAAGTTTGACCAGCATTTAAAAACAAATTAAAAGAATGTCTGAATGACAACTCATTGTACTCAATAGATAAATTTTTAGATATGAAGTAGTAATTGTAAAAAAAAAAAAAAAAAAAAAAGATTAAATTTTATATATGAAGTAGGGGAAAAAATTAAATTGTGTAAATAAAACATGTGTTAATATGACACATTCCACATCATTATGAAATGTCATATTCATGATCTATGCAACAAGTATTAATGTAACGTAATGTAATATGGAAGCGAACGTGGACGATAAGCGCTACAGACAAGAGAAGAAGCTTGGCTTTCGAAATGTGGTGCTACAGAGAGGCGCTAACAGATTACGAAGGTAGATTGAATAACTAATGATCTGATTTGGGAAGAAAAGTAAACTCATGTTCAGAAAAAACACAACACATTGAACGATTAGAGATAGGATAAGTACATTAGTATGTTGTGGAGAAGTGTGTACCATTCCAGCCACCTCGGTTCGGCGTGCGTCCGTTGCCTAGTAGACACAGGGTCCGCCACGGGCCCTGATAATTTGTTCCATGCTTGATGGCACCGTCGCGGGTAAAATGCGAATGGCGTCCTGCGGTATAACCATCCATCCTGCATTCGTCTGTTTCCAAAGATTATCTGTGTTGGTTGGCATTGGGTCACAGCGCATCACCCGTCGTTTCATCGTATCCCACGCATTTTTGATTATCCACAGCTCGTGGTCTAGTGGTTAGCGTTGCTGCCTCTGTATCACCGGGCTCCGGATTCGATTCCCGGTTGGGTCGGGGATTTCTCTTCACTTGGGGATTGGCTATTTGTGTTGTCCGCATCATTTTGTCATCATTTAGGAAAATGGCGAGACTGGAAAGTGAAAAGATCGAGCATTTGCACAGGCACTGATAACCATGCTGTTTAGCGCCTCATAAACCAAACTCATCGTCATCATCATCGCCACATTTTCGGTTGGCGATTAGTCTGGTGATCTAGCAGGCCAGGACATAAGGCTGGGATCCTGTAGCACCAAGAAGGCACGTGTTCATGGAGCATTATATGGGTGTGCATTATTTTGCTGAAAATGGCGTCTGGGGGACTGTGCAGAAAGGGTATGGCAGCGGGTCGCAGGATGGCATTCACGTAGGCCACATTGGTCACTGGTCACAGAGCTATGGACAAGCACCAACTGTGATGTGTGGTTGACCTGTCAGCAACCCACATCATAAGGCCTTGAGGTGGCAGTGTATGTCTCATGTGAATGCAGTCGTTGCGCTGCTGCTCCCCCTGTCTGTAGCGAACCAAAACGCGGCCATCATTTTCAAGCAAACAGTACCTGGATTCGTCTGGGAACTCTGCCTGTTGCCATTCCTGTCCCCAGTGGCGTCGCTTCATACATCATTGCCGTCCAGCATGTTTCTGTACATTCGTCAAAGGCAGGCGGAGAAGTGGACGACACGCACGTTACCCATGCAATAATAAACGGCGACGGACTGTCACCCCTGGTATTGTACGGATATTATACAGTTCCACTGTTGCGCCAGAGCCGAGGAGGACGCAGATCCATCCTTAATGCCATTCAGATGAGTTGCCGATCTTCTCGGGGGATGGTCTGGATGGCGCGACCGGACCCATCTCGTCCTGTTCTACGGCCTTCCGCGAATCATTCTGAATACGCCCGTTGTACTACTGAAACACTTCGTCCCACACGAGAAGCAATTTCCCAGATGGATGCATCATATTCTCTCATGCCAATAATGCGCCCTCTTTCAAACTTGCTGAGTTGACTGAACGGTTCGTGCATACATCTGCGAGGTGCGCTGCACTTCTGCTCAAGTAGCACTGATTTATTACGTTCGATTTACAGCGACGACGAGAGCAGCAGGCACATTTTACTGCTAGTTGAAGTTTTACTGTTTTCTTGAACATGAGTGTACATTATGGAACAACCTGACTAATGAAGGACTCAGGTAACAGGACACATCCACGATATCGATGTTGACCTTCTGCGAGTTGGCGTGGTTAAAATGCTAATCATTTCTGAAGAACATACTAACATGTGCCCTGCGCATATGAACGTCCTATCTCTAGTCATTCAAGGTGTTCTGTTTTTTGTGAACGTGAGTGTATGCTGTGGAACAACTTGACTAATGAAGGACTCGGGTAACAGGAAACATCCTGAGACATAGTCAGGAATCAGTTTACTTATGAAGGGACATATGGGATAAAAATTCGAGGCAGAGAACAATCACTGACTGCAGAAACGGGTGCAAGTGGTTGTTTTTCTTTCTGTGGGATTGGTTTACGGAGTGTCTCAAAAGGAAGTTTACATTTGGAGAGCTCTCTGTGTATTCACAACAAATCGGAGGAGAGTGTGGCGCGGGAAAGGGGGGGGGGGGGTACGTTCATCGCTTGCTTGTCCTTTAGGAATTCAGTCGATATGGAGCGCTTCTCGGGACTCGGCCGCGCGTTCCGAGTGCGAGAATTTTACGAAAACGGTCACTTGGCGACTGTAGCATGGAGGTAATTTTTCAGTGATCGTGGATTGCATAATGTAAATGATGCTCCAGGTGTTCCCCTTACCGGAAATGGATCAAACGATTTGAGGAAACCAGTTCACTACTGGCCAAACAGAAACCCGAGCGACCCAGGTCATCAAGAAACGTGCGAGTTCTTTAAATGTGCATAGGCCACCGCTGCACCAAATTCTCCTAAAAAAACCTCTAACTGCACCCTTACAAAATCCAATTGATTACAGAATTAAAGTCTCAGGATGCCAGACATAGGCTGCAGTTCATTAAAAATGTGACTTAGTGCCCTTTACTTATTAGCATCTTGTTTTCTGACGTGGCTCATTTTCACCTGAACGGTCACGTCAATAAGCAAAATTGCCGCTACTGGAGTGCAGCTAATCCTAAACAGAAGAATGAGAACTCCTTTCATTCGCCAAAAATTACTGTGTAGGCTGCCATTTCGGCTCGAGGATTAATTGCTCTGTACTTTTTCGAGGACGAGAGCGGCCGTGCATTTACAATTAGTTAGGAACGTTATGTTATGATGTTAAATGACTTTTTACTCAAAGCTTTCTTGGTTATAACCAAAGAACATTGTTCAACAAGACGGAGTCACAGCACACACGTCCAGTGCGTCTGTACTGCGAGTTCGTGAAATTTTCACTGGCAAATTGATTTCCAGGGAGGGTGACATAAATTGGCCCCCACACTGTCCAGAATCCGACTTCTCTGGCACAGTTGAAAGAAAATATTCGTAGCGAAGTGGCAGCTGTCCCACTGTCTACATGCCGAGATGACACGAAAAATTTAGTTCATCGTTTGAATGAATGCCGTAGGTGTGCTGGGTGCATTAAAATGACATTACTTTTAAGAAGCAAATCTCTAAACTGTAAATTTCAATAATAAATAAAGATATTGTCGATAGGCTTCAACCTCCATTTCATTTTGACCACACCAAATATAAATTTTCTTTTGAGACACTCTATACAGAGATGAGGAGACATGCACAGCCTAGAGTAGGATAGATAACTGCATAAGATCTGTTTTCATCTGTATCTATGTATACTTTCTTGTTCCACAACGAAATGGAAGGAGAGTAAAATTGTCTACATGCTTTCATATGCGCCCTGTTTTTTGTCTTGTCTTGTCTTCCATGTCCGTACATGAGATTTACGGTGGTAGCAGTGGAATCGTTCTACAACCAGTCACAAATGCGGGTGATCTAAATTTTCTCAATAACATTTTGTAAAAAGAACGTCATGTTGCCTCATGGTATTCCCGTTTGAGTTGAAGAGACATTTCCGTAAAACTAGAAAGTTGTTTAGACCTATTAGTAACAAATCTAGTAGCAAGTCTCTCAATTGCCTCGACTTCTTCCTTTAATCTGACCTGGTGGAGATCGCGAAAACTCTAGCAGTTCTCGAGAATGAGTCGCACAAGTGATCTTTAGTGGTAACCTGTACGGACGAGTTACGCTTTCATCTAATTCTCCCAGTAACCCCAGTCGACCAATTCGCCTTGCCTGCTGCAGACCTTACGTGCTCATTCCATTTGATATCGCTTTTCAACACTGTGCCTAGCTACTTAAGCCCGAATTACTGAACTCTCGTAAAATTTAAGATTGCAGACGGTACCAATTCGCGATTCTCGCCAATATGGCACTGCCAGTATAGAATGTAAAACAGTACATTTGGTATTTATTTTGGATTGACATACCACTGCTGACCTTATAGTTGTAATTAACTAGTGCATGAACTTATGTATATTATGAATTTCTTTGAATAAAATATGGAGTAGTAAAATTTATGGTGATTTAATAACAATACAACACTTTCCTCCCTTTAGTCTCCTAGGGTTAATCAAGGTGAATGTGTCAAGTAGCTCACCATAAATATTGTATTGGAACATTACAACATTGTTTTTCCTTCTCATCCGTGTTACACAACATATTTCTACATTTGGAGCAAGCTGTCACTCGTAACACCAAAGAGAAATTGTACCCAAATGATCCTGTATCTTCCTATGAGCCGCTAATGACGACACTTCCATGTAAACCGTGACGTCATCAACAAACATTCGCATATTGCTACTCACCCTATCTGTCAGATCATTTATATACACCGATGAGCCAAAACATTGTGACCACCTATTTAATAGCGTGTTTTTCCATATTTCAAACGCGGTACAACAGAGATTGTGCTTGGCATTGATTCTATAAGTCCTTGAGAGTATTCCAGAAATATGTGGTGCCAGATGTCCACGCACAGGTCAAGCAATTACCGGAAATTACGGGATCGTGGTTTACAGGCACGCAGGTTATGCCAGATATGTGTTCCAATGGGTACAGATAAGACGCTTTTGATGGCCAAAGCATCAATTTGAGTTCACTATAATGCCCCTCAAACCACTGTTCCATGATTCTGACCTTACAGAACCTTCCTGGTGGAAGATGTCATAGCCATAGGGGGAGATATTAAGCACGAAGCGATGCAGAGGGTCCGCAATAATGTTCAATAGTTTACCGCTGTCTTGATGCCTTCGATTACCACTACAGCTCCCATGGAAGCCCAACTCACTGTACCTCATAGCAACTCACTGTACCTCATAGCAAGCTGTCACTCGTAACACCAAAGAGAAATTGTATCCAAGTGATCCTTATCTTCCCACGAGCCCCCAACGACGACACTTCCATGTGCGGAACGATTTGAAGTGGAATGATCATATAAAATTAATTGTTGGTAAGGCGGGTGCCAGGTTGAGATTCATTGGGAGAGTCCTTAGAAAATGTAGTCCATCAACAAAGGAGGTGGCTTACAAAACACTCGTTCGACCTATACTTGAGTACTGCTCATCAGTGTGGGATCCGTACCAGGTCGGGTTGACAGAGGAGATAGAGAAGATCCAAAGAAGAGTGGTGCGTTTCGTCACAGGGTAAGCGTGATAGCGTTACGGAGATGTTTAGCAAACTCAAGTGGCAGACTCTGTAAGAGAGGCGCTCTGCATCGCGGTGAAGCTTGCTGTCCAGGTTTCGAGAGGGTGCGTTACTTATACCTCCCGAGGAGATCACGAATGTACAATTAGGGAGATTCGAGCACGCACGGAGGCTTTCCGGGAGTCGTTCTTCCCGCGAACCATACGCGACTGGAACAGGAAAGGGAGGTAATGACAGTGGCATGTGAAGTGCCCTCCGCCACACACCATTGGGTGGCTTGCGGAGTATAAATGTAGATGTAGATGTAGATAATTCTGCCGTCATCGGCCTGCATCCGTGCCGCGGTGCATGTTTCGTGCATCCATTCACCTGGATGACAGCGTGTAAGAACCAAAACCTCGACCTGGTGTAACAAGAAATGCCACTCATTCGACAGGCGACACGTTCCTATTGATCTATGATGAGAACTCAGCGATGCTGTGCCCATTGCAAACATAACTGGTGATGTCGTTGGCTCAAGACAGGAAGACGCAGAGGTCGTGTAATGTGGAGCTCCGCGTTCAACAGTGGCCTTTGAACGGTGTCCTCCTAAACATTTGTGCCTGCGCCAGCACTGTACTCCGTCGCCAGATCTGCTATACATCGCCGCCTTTCCTGGGTTACGCAGTGGGGGATCCTACAAACTCTGCGTTTTGATATGTGACGTGGTCGTCCAATACCATATGACCTACTCGTTATTTCATCGACCTTCGAACACTTTCCATAGGGGCTCACGACAGTAGTACGGCAACAGGCAACCAGCTGCGCCGTTTCAGAGATTCTTGTTTCCAGCCACAGCTCCATAACAATGTGTCCTTTGTCAAAAATGCTTACGTCAGTGGATTTCCGCATTTGCGGCCCGTATCTTTGCTGTAGTCGTTGTCCATTCGTCTCTCTTACGCTTACATTACGTCCCTCCTGCGTCACTTGCCTGCGACGCTACCAGAAGGCATTCAGCCTCGCGGAAGGCAGTGGTCATAGCGTTTTGGCTCATAGTGTACAAGGTAGTTCTAATTAAACTTTCGCTACTTGAGAGAACCCCCATGGAAAACGAGTGATTCTAGGATAATGAAACTTTATGGACACATTTGGTAAGGACTTCAATAAACTATTGAAATAAACACATTTTAACTTTCGCGCGAGAAGGTAACATTGGTTAATTGCGTACTATATTTACATTCCAGCTTACAAACCAATGCTGAATGTGACGACCCTCTACATTCCACGACAGCCTGGATTCGCGCAAGAGACCGCTCTACTGCTACCCGACTTTTCAAACGGTGGTCCATGGGCTGTTCAGCTGTCGTAACACAGCTCGCGCACGGCTTGAAGATCGCACACTGCATCCAGCATTCTCAGCCATGGCAACGGTCGCCTCAAAAATTTGTGGCGCAGGTGGCCGTAGGCCCCTCCCAGGAGCAATTCTCAAGTCGCCAGTTTATTCAGTCTTCTGAATCACGTTCTGCAAACTCGGTAGTCTTAAAGGGCCTCTCCGTATTCCTTTAATGCCTACATACTCTCATAGAGCAGAAGCACTATTGCTCCTGTTTTGATAAAACAAGTAAAGCCGTGCTCACCTTGCCCAGACCAATGTTATCTGCAACTATAATGCACACTGACGATTGTGTTTTTACCCTACGTCGCCGTACCAGTACCGACGACTAACGGTAAGTCATGACACTTACACTCCTAAGAACGCAAGTAGTTCTCCGACTGAACTGGCTCAAGTAGCGAAAGCTTAATTATATCCAACCTGTACATAAAGTACAAGAGCTCTACTCACAAACCTGAGAACCTATTCCATGTGCCCCGACCTCCGTTAATAGTCTGCAGTTGGGCACTGTATCAAAAGCTTTCCGAAAACTAGGAATACGGAGTCTGCCTGTCGACTTTTATCCACGGTTTGCACAGTAACGTGTGAGAAAAGAGCAAGCTGAGTTTCGCACGGAAGAAGTTTTCTAACTCTGAGCTGATTTGTAGACAGAAACTTTTGCGTCTCAAGAAAATTCATTATAGTCGAAGTTTAGGTGCGGACAATAATTCTACAGCAAATTTCGATGTTAAGAATATTGGCCTATAGTTTTGCGGGCCGGCTCTCCTATACTTCTTATACATAGGAGTCACTTGCGCTATTTTCCAGTCGCTTAGTGTTTTTCGCTGGGCTTGAGATTCGCGAGAAATACAAGCTAAATAAGAGGAGAATGCCGAGAACTACATCTCTGTAATATCTAATCGGATTCCGTCCCGACCCGCAACTTACTTGTTATGAACTCCTTCAGCTGCTTCTCAACGTCAGGAATGCCTATTTCTACATCTTCCATACAGAAGCCTGTGCGCCGTCAGACACTGTCTGTACGACCCTCCCACGTGAATGAATTTTTTTACATTCGCATCACCTTTAGTCTTCGGACTGAAGAGCGCAGAAATAAGAAAAGTTTAACATAGCAAGAGCAGCCCCCTTAGATTGTTTGCAGATGAAGCTGTAATTTACCGTCTAGTAAAATCATCAGACGATCAATTCCAGTTACAAAATGATCTAGAGAGAATTTCTGTATGGTGCTAAAAGTGGCAATTGGCACTAAACAAAGAAAAGTGTGAGGTCATCTACATGGGTACTAAAAGAAATCCGATAACTTTTGGGGTATACGATAAATCGCACGAATCTAAGAGCTGTCAATTCGACTAAATACTAGGAATTACAATTACGAGTAACTTATATTGGAAAGGCCACATCGATAATTTTGTGGGGACGGCGAAACAAAGACTGAGTTTTGTTGGCAGAACACTTAGAAGATGCGACAAGTACACTAAAGAGACAGCCTACATTACATTGTCCGTCGTCTGCTGGAATATTGTTGCGCGGTGTGGGATCCTTACCAGGTAGGATTGACGGAGGACATCGAAAAAGTGCAAAGAAGGGCAGCTCGTTTCGTGTTAACGCGCAATAGGGGTGAGAGTGTCACTGATATGATACGCGAGTTAGGGTGGCAGTCACTGAAACAAAGGCGGTTTTCTTTGCGGCGAGATCTATTTACGAAAGTTCAATCAACAACTTCCTCTTCCGAATGCTATAATATTTTGTTGACACCAACCTACGTGCGGATAAATGATCATCATAATAAAATAAGAGAAATCAGAGCTCGAACGGAAAGATGTAGGTGTTCCTTTTTCCCACGCGCCATTCGAGAGTGGAATGGTAGAGAAGTAGTATGAAAATGGTTCGATAAACCCTCTGCCAGGCACTTGAATGTGAATTGCAGATTAACCATGTAGATGTAGAACGATACAAAAACTGAAATGGTTCAGCAGTAAGGATCGAACCCCAGCCAAAGTCTGAGTAGTCTCGTGCTCAGCCACCTATGCTATGAGACCTAACTGTATCTGGCAGGCCCCTTGAATTTGCTAGCACAACAACCTGATTGGCTTACTTCAATGCCAATTAACTCCGGAAACGGCGCGCAATATCAGTTTTTTTCTTAATAATTGTTTCTCAGCACAACCCAACCTGCAATAACCTTATTACTTTTTCAAACTGTTTATAACCACCTTGCGTTGCAAAAACATATTAAAATCTGATGTGTATACATAGAGTTTGGACAAAAATATGGAAACACCGTGAGAAATGCATGTCTGAACATAAACGCAGACGCTAGCGAAGCCTGCAGGTTGCCTTTTATTTGACGATGAACAGCAACTGTGCGATGTTCTCAATACGTTTCAAGTGTCAGTCATGGTGAGACCAGTGCTCTGTGTAGTTGTGAGTGCGTGATGTAGTAGCTAAGTGAATTTGAACTTGCGCAAACTGTTGATGCTCGTATGGCGGGAGCTTCTGTAACCAAGGTAGCCGAAGTGTTCGAAGAGGCACCACATCAAAGATTCACATCGCATGCAAGGAAAACGGCACATCATTCGCTGAGTCACAATGCGGACGAAATGTGTGTTAAGTGATCGTAACAGACAGTCTTTGTAGACAATTGTAACGAAACCTAAGAAGAAGACATCTGCAAAAGTCGCTGCAGAACTGAATGCCGCACTCGCAAACCCTTTCAGCACCAAAACATGACGAAGGAATGTGCGTCATCAGAGGATTGCAGGGCGAGCTGAAATTCCAAAACCACGCGTTACTGATACAAATGACAGTAACAGGAAAACGTGGTGCCGAAGCTGTAAAACCTGGACTGTGGAGTAATGGAAGAAAGTCATTTGATGGGATGAGTCTTGTTTCACACTGTTTCCAACTTTTGGTAGGGTTTACGTCTCATGAGTGGGGTTCGGCGATGATATGGGCAGCTATGTGGTATTCCATGGGCCCCATGATTCCTCTACAACGTCGCATTACTGCCAAGGATTACGTGACCATTTTGGCTAATCAGGTCCTTCCTGTGGTGCAATGTTTGTTCCCCAATGGTGATGCTACGTTCCACCACGTCAGGCCTCCTGTTAACACAGCCCGCATCGTTGACGACTGCTTTTGTAAGCACGCGGATGAATTGTTGCACCTACCCTGGTTACCACAGGCAGCAGGTCTCAAAATTACTTAGTCTTTGTGGTCTACTTTGGAGGGAACGGTGCCAGCCACTTCCATCATTGTTTCTTGAATTTGCCACCATTTTGCAGGATGAATGGTACAAGATTCCCCTGGATGGTTATATTTATCCATTCCGAAAGACTGGAAGCTATTTTTAAACCCAACGAGTTTCCTGCTCTGCATTCGGCATTGCAATGTGTTGTCTTTTTGGCCATTCCATATTTCTGTCCAATCACTGCAAATGCGCTGAATATAGAATTGTTGGGAAAAATAAAATATTTGGGTGTTACGGGCAGACGAATTATGAAAATATATAGATTTTTCCAAGAATTTAGGTAGAAGGCGGCTATTCGAACATAGTTTGATAACTCATTTGATTCCTTTAGCATCATCTCCAGACGTAACCTTGTTGTTGTTGTTATTGTGGTATTCAGTCATGAGACTGGTTTGATGCAGCTCTCCATGCTACTCTATCCTGTGCAAGCTTCTTCATCTCCCAGTACCTACTGGAACCTACATCCTTCTGAATCTGCTTAGTGTATCCATCTCATGGTCTCCCTCAAAGATTATTACCCTCCACGCTGCCCTCCAATGCTAAATTGGTAATCCCTTCATGCCTCAGAACATGTCCTACAAACAGATCCATTCTTCTAGTCAATGTGTGCCACAAATTTCTCTTCTCCCTAATTCTGTTCAATACCTCCTCATTAGTTATGTGATCTACCCATTTAATCTTCAGCATTCTTCTGTAACACCACATTTCGAAAGCTTCTATTCTCTTCTTGTCCAAACTATTTATCGTCCTTGTTCCACTTCCATACAATGCCACACTCCATACAAATACTTTCAGAAACGACTTCCTGACACTTAAATCTATACTCGATGTTAACAAATTTCTCTTCTTCAGAAACACTTTCCTTGCCATTGCCAGTCTACATTTTATATCCTCTCTACTTCGATCATCATCAGTTGCTTTGCTGCCCAAATAGCAAAACTCATTTACTACTTTAAGCGTCTCTTTCCTAATCTAATTCCCCCAGCATCACCCGATTTAATTCGACTGCATTCCATTATCCTCGTTTTGCTTTTATTGATGTTCATATTATATCCTCCTTTCAAGACACTATCCATTCGTTCAACTGCTCTTCTACGTCCTTTGCTATCTCTGACAGAATTACAATGTCATCGGCGAACCTCAATGTTTTTATTTCTTCTCCATGGATTTTAATTCCTACTCCAATTTTTTCTTTTGTTTCCTTTACTGCTTGCTCAATATACAGATTGAATAACGTCGGGGATAGGCTACAACCCTGTCTCACTCCCTTCCCAACCACTGCTTCCCTTTCATGCCCCTCGACTCTTATAACTGCCATCCGGTTTCTGTAAAAATTGTAAATAGCCTTTCGCTCCCTGTATTTTACCCCTGCCACCTTCAGAATTTGAAAGAGAGTATTCCAGTCAACATTATCAAAAGCTTTCTCTAAGTCTACAAATGCTAGAAACGCGGGTTTGCCTTTCATTCATCTATTTTCTAAGGTAAGTCGTAGGGTCAGTATTGCCCCACGTGTTCCAAATTTCTACGGAATCCAAACTGATGTTCCCACGAGGTCGGCTTCTACCAGTTTTCCCATTTGTCTGTAAAGAATTCGTGTTTGTATTTTGCAAACTGATAGTTCGATAATTTTCACATCTGTCAACACCTGCTTTCTTTGAGATTGGAATTATTATATTCTTCTTGAAGTCTGTGGGTATACCGCCTGTCTCATACATCTTGCTCACCAGATGGTAGAGTTTTGTCAGGACTGGCTCTCCCAAGGCCGTCAGTAGTTCTAACGGAATGTTATCTACTCCCGGGGCCTTGTTTCGGCTTATAGTGCTCTATCAAACCCTTCACGCAGTATCATATCTTCCATTTCATCTTCATCTACATTCTCTTCCATTTCCATAATATTGTCCTCAAGAAGATCGCCTCTATATACTCCTTCCACCTTTCTGCTTTCCCTTCTTTGCTTAGAACTGGGTTTCCATCTGAGCTCTTGATCTTCATGCAAGTGGTTCTCTTTTCTCCAAAGGTCTCTTTAATTTTCCTGTAGGCAGTATCTATCTTACCTCTAGTGATATGCGCCTCTACATCCTTACATTTGTCCTCTAGCCATCCCTGCTTAGCCATTTTGCACTTCCTGTCGATCTCATTTTTGAGACGTTTGTATTCCTTTTTACCTGCTTCATTTACGGCATTTTTATATTTTCTCCTTTCATCAATTAAATTCAATATTTCTTCTGTTACCCAAGGATTCAAAGTTACCCATTCTTCTTCTTCTATTATTTCTTTCCCCCATTCTTGTCAATCGTTCCCTAATGCTCTCCCTGAATCTCTCTACAACCTCTGGTTCTTTCAATTTATTCAGGCCCCATATCCTGAAATTCCTACCTTTTTGCAGTTTCTTCAGTTTTAATCTACAGTTAATAACCAATAGATTGTGGTCAGAGTCCACATCTGCCCCTGGAAATTTCTTACAATTTAAAACCTGGTTCCTGAATTTCAGTCGCACCATTATATAATCTATCTGTGACCTTCCAGTATCGCCAGGCTTCTTCCATGTATACAACCTCCTTTTATGATTCTTGAAGCAAGTGTTAACTATGATTAAGTTATGCTCTGTGCAAAATTATACCAGGCGGCTTCCTCTTTCATTCCTTCCTACCATTCCATATTCACCTACTACGTTTCCCTCTCTTCCTTTTCCTACTATCGAGTTCCAGTCACCCATGACTTAAATTTTCGTCTCCCTTCACTATCTGAATAATTTCTTTTATCTCATCATACATTTCATCAATTTCTTCATCAGCTGCAGAGCTAGTTGGCATATAAACTTGTACTACTGTGGTGTCGTGGGCTTCGTATCTATCTTGGCCACGATAATGCGTTCACTATGCTGTTTGTAGTAGCTTACCCGCACTCCTATTTTTTTATTCATTATTAGACCTACTCCTGCATTACCCCTGTTTGATTTTGTATTTCTTACCCTGTATTCATCTGACCAAAAGTCTTGTTCCTCCTGCCACCGAACTGCACTAATTCTCACTATATCTAACTTTAACCTATCCATTTCCCTTTTTAAATTTTCTAGCCTACCTGCCCGATTTAGGGATCTGACATTCCACGCTCCGATCCGTAGAACGCCAGTTTTCTTTCTCCTGATAATATTAAAGACACTAAATCCAATGTGTTCGGCTGGCAGGTAAGAAACATCTTCACTTTAGGAGAGATTAATTGACGGTTTTAAGCCTCTGTCAAACATAATTCGTAAATGCGAGACATTTAACGAACAAATTGTAGCAATAGATCTTTGAAACTTAATCTGACCCTTTTAATTTTCTACATAAAACACTAGAAGGACTCCATACAGCTCCTAAGGCCTCGCTGTCTGACAATATGAACGTCGCAAATGCATATGACTTCTGAGAAACGGCACTGTCAGAAATATAGATGGGATGAAAGGGTTTCTATGTCCCGTTGACGTTGACGATGACGTCATTAAAACGCACCGCAAACTCTGGTAGAGAAAAGACAGGTAAGGAAATCGCACATATCCTGTTCAAAAGAATAGTCTCGGAATTTGCCTTAAGTGATTCGAGGAAAATTACTGAAAACGTCAATCTGGACAGGAGGAGGAGTCTTTACTTCTTCAGTGAGACATGCATGGTTATTCGTTTCGGCGGTATCGGTAGAACAAAGCAGGCTCGAATGCTCACAGGTTCGTTTGACTGCTGAGAGAGCATAAAAAAAAATTTGAAAAATCGCAACTGTCAGAACACTACGCACGACGCCGTATATCTCCGATTGGGAAACTCCAACGTACATCTTTCTGCGCTGTAACCACAAATGTTCTTCAACACCCTACGTAACTGTCGCGTATAGATGGTGCACATGACATGAGGCTCGCGCAGAGGCGTAGAAACAGACATTCTTCAGACGCTCCATTCGCGAATGGAACAGCAACAGACCTCATTTTGTAGTTGAATAAAAGGTCTCTTCTGCCACGCGGTTTAGCGATTCGCAGAATAAGATGAAGATGTAGGTGTATAAAATCATGCAGAAAATGAAAGAGCACGAAATACTGATTTCTCTCAAATAATCGACAGTTTTGCACATGCGCAAATGAAGAAGAACTCATTTTAGTAATTTTTGTTTTATTGGTATCAAGCCGTAGTCCAAGGCATGTTTCCGCGCATGATGTTTAGTTACTGCTGCTGGAGACATCATCAGAGGCTATAAAGACTCAGACAGCAAATGCAAACTTGAAAAAGCTCAGCACCAAATTAGTATAATGTATATTACTCTTGTAGTAACGCTTACTTCTTTAGTCTGGACTACTTTAGTAAACTACTTCTGTAGTAATATTCTCTTTTAGTAACTGTTGGAGAGCTCAATTTCTATTTACTTCTTTACTTGTAACTAAAGTAGTTACGCCTTTTCACTAAAGAAGGAAGTCATTTCTGTACACTGCTGGCACGTGCATTACGTTCCCTCGCGGAAAATATTGATTGTCGGAAGACATTATTGAATCACCTTTTGCGTAATTTATGTTCATCCCTATTATTTTAGAAGCTAGAAAGGACTATTAAATTGAATTATTAAAATTGGAAATCTATATTCTGTTGTACTAAATAATGATAAGGTCTGTGTACTATGTAAAAGAAATGTGCCGTTAAGGGATGAATGTATTGTTAACCCTGCCATCTACAGCTACCAGCGTCCATTGTTGGTTCGTGACACGTATCAATTTAAGCACCAGTTTGAGATACGAGCTAGCAGCAACATGGAGATCGCCGAGGAACGTTCAAAAAACTTACCAGAAAATGAAAAAGAGCGGTTTGCTGAGATACTGAAAAACTACATAGATACTATTGATTAAAAAGAACGATATAAACATGCTAAAAAGGAAAAACGATGCTTGGGGAAAAAATACACGTTGAATATAAAGCAGAAGCTCTTACACAAAGATCACAAGAGCAGCTTAAAGTAATTTGGAAGGACATGAAAGGGAAAGCAAAGAAAATGAAAGCTAAATGTAATCGACAACAATTTCAAACTGGCGGTGGAGTAGTGAGACGAAGATCGACGATATAAGCCAAAATGGTTGTTGATATGATCCCACAAGTTCTCGAGGGGATAGATGGAGTTAGCGACAATGACACATCTGAAGATAATGTGATACTTTCAAGCAACTTCGATGATGATAACTGCTCTGAAGGTAGCAATGAAACTGCTGAAGGTGGAACTTTATCCCATAGTCATGAATCTCGGTCTGCATTCTCTGGTGGGAGAGAACATGCGGTTGTAGTGAAGAACCGAGAGTTGTTAAAAAAAGCAGACGAGCTTCATTCCTTAAAAATGCGTTCAATACGAGAAGAATACATTGCAGAAATGTTATTAATAGAAAGACAAAGAGAAATCATGGAAGAAGAGCATAACCTTAAAATGGAAATTATGACTTTAGGTTCCAGTTCTTCAACCAATGTGCTTGAGAAATTTGGGTTTTTGTGAATGAAAGAAAATATTCGTAGGTATAAACATACTTATTTCCTTGTTTTTTTTTAAAATGGTTAATATGATCTTGTTTCTTGTACGGCATAACATTTGTGTTTATCATTTCGGCATCGGTACTAATTTTTGTTAATACCACAATCTAATATTTATCTAATTTGCAATATTATAAAATAAGTCTTTTTTTCAGAAATAATCGAAACATTGTATGACTTGGTATACTTAATTAAGAAATAAAATGAGAATGTTAATCCCCTAGCAAAAAAAAGAAATCAAGAAGAAAAGAACGTAACTATAAAATTACACATAAATAAATGAGTCACTTTTCACTGCAGTAGTGACAATCCGGTGGCTTATTTATTGACTGAAGACGGAAAAGTCTTTACACTAACTTCTAATTTTACTAGCAAACTAGGTATAATTTCAATTAAAGCTTTCCACGTTCATAATTTTCATATTGGCGTCACAGATGATTTGTGTATTGATAGAAAAGAAATTCTGGCGATTTCTGTATAGTTCTGCTTGTGCTCCAGAAGGACAAAGTATGGGCATATGTACACAAGGCCCTTATGACATCTGGGAATCCACCAGTTCTATAGAATTCCCTTTTGTTATTTGATACATTTAATTGGCTCTATGGCATGGAAACATACAGTGGCTTTAAGTCAATTAAATTGTTTATCACATTGTTAAAAGCTCTTCCAGCAGTAGTATGGTGGATATTAATGAGATCCCCTGATACGATTTGATCATATCTGTGCGAAAGATTCGCAGTCCACAAAGAAGTTGCAGCCTAGGAGACAAAGCACGGTTCCTGTCAGAATTATGCTGCAGTAATGGCTCCAGTATACCAAGCAGCAACTGAAAAGGTTCCTTACGAAACCCAAACCGCTCTTTGAAATCACTGTCGCTATAAATCACAAATCGGTATCTTCTGTCCATTACAACCCTCATTCTTGAGATGTTCACCTCTTCCTCCGTCTCCATATTTCTTCGTAGTCCACGTAATCCATAGAATTCGACACTTAAAAAACACAGAACTCAAACATCACACCTTACTCTCTTACTTTACTCCTACTAATGCCTAGCAGTAAATTTTAACGTTCAAGCTCGCGGTGTCACGTCGGAGTGTGCACGGGATTTGCACAGAGGATAGTTAGCGCTTTTTGTTTCATTTCGCGATAAAGACTACAAAGTGTGTAATTTCAGTCCTTCAAAAGAAGAAAACCAACTTGAACAGATAACAGTCCATTCACATAGAACAGTCCTTCAAAAGCACAAAAACAATTTTAACATAAGAGTTACTTAAATATGGAGGGTTACATTTAAAGATTAGACTTCTTCATTTATACAGTATATATTGGAAAAAAATGTCAGATCCCGAAAACATGGACAGTTGCATATGTCATACCAGTCTTTAAAAAAGGTAAACGAAATTAATACAATAATTACCATGGTATAGCCTTACCAGACACAGCGCACAAGATTTACGCCAAGATAATAAATCAACGTATTTAAATTATTGCCAAAAATCTGTTACCTGAAGAACAAAATTGTTTCAGAAAAGCGAGCTCCTGTACTAATAACGTTTTCGCACATAAAGAAATTATAGAGAAATATGGAGAGTTCAGTAGGGAAACAGACATCGCATTTATAGACTAGAGAAAGTCTTCGATCATGTAGACACAAAAATCTTATGGAACATATTACACAAGAAAGGATGTTCTCAGCAAATAATAAAGTTGATAGAAAGCCTACATAGAGGTACAAAAATAAGAATAAAATCTAACCACGCTGTATCACAAGACATACCTATAAATCAAGGCGTCCGAAGGCGTGTGTGTAGCTTATCACCCACACTTTTCAATATAGACCTAGGAGAAACTGAGTAGCACAGTCGCTGTGCTGAAGTAGTTATGATACTAGATTGTTGCAAGGAGGGTCGTGAGTTCAAAACTCACCTCAACTGCAAAATTTTAATTTCTATATTCGGTTCGAGTACATTCAGGAAGTATCCACAAACGTCAAGAATCATTGTACTGGAATGTTCTGTAACTGTATATACGCTGTATATGTTCTGGCCGGAGGCAGTTCGCTCCGCGCTCTTGTATGCGCAAGTGCTTCGTTAAGTGAAGTTAGTGTTCGTCATTCATCTAATTACTCCTTCTTCTACGTGACGTTATTCTGGTGGAGACGCTGGGATTTGAACTTGCTATAGCGCACATTATCGACGACACAGTGACTCCCATCAGGTCACGACAGATCCGCCGTTTACGTGGCGAGAAACCCAAGCTCGAGCCATGTTCAACAGATCGCAATCGATCGGAGACAGAAGAAGAAAACGTTACGATGACAGCAACTGTGTGCAGCCACACGAGGCATCCTTCTGGGTTCTCTGGTGACGATGGCCAAGATCCAAACAAGTGGATGAAGGTATATAAGCGTATAGTTAAATTTAACATATGGGATGACGCCGTGTGTTTGGCTAACGTATTTTTATACGTGGAGGGCACTGCCAAGCAATGGTGTGAGAACAACGAGGAGAAGTTCACAAGCTGGTAAGTATTCAAGGCGGAACTGCGTAAGTATTTCGGCGACACACAACGACGGAAGTGCAAGGCTGAAGATAAATTAAAGTGAAGGGCACAGCGTCCAGGAGAAACTACAGCATCCTACATTCAAGACGTCTTGGAGCTGCGTAAAACAGTGGATCCTAGAATGAAGGAGGAAGATAAGGTTACACATTTCATGAAGGGTGTTGCTGAGGACATGTATCAAGTCCCACTCCTGAAGGAGGTTTCGACAGCAGACGACTTCATAAAATGGTGCCAGTAACACGCAAGAAGTTTGAACGGCTGCCAAACGTCGTATCGATGTCTGTGATGCAGGAAGGAACTGATTTCACAAGTGTTCTTCGTCAGATAGTGAGAGAGGAATTCCGGAGGCACTTGGTCTGCACGGCGAGCAAAAAACCGAGACGCTTCAAGAGGTCATAAGGGAGGCAGCGGAATAGACACCACCCAATCTCTCGTCCTTCATTTCCCTTTAAAACGATGAAAACGTCAAGACCCAGGTGAAGTTACGTTCCTACAACGTCTCATGAGGAACCTGTTTGGGCACTAAGGAAGACTGACGTCTGGAGGACCCAGGATAACCAACCAGTGTGTTTCCACTGCGGACGACCGGGACATGTGGTGCGCTATTGCCGAGAAAGGCGGCGGATATTTGATGACGCCCGCGCCAGAAGCCAGCAGACCGATCTTAACTGACGCCAACTCCGGGACGACGAAGATGAACAAGAAGATGTGGGGGCAGGACGACGTAGGTCACCATCGCCGTAAGGTAGCCGCTGGGGAGGACGCTTCCCAACACGCCGATCAAGGTCTCCATCGCCGTTTAGAAGCTCCAGCCGATCACCTGTCCGCCACAACCTGGAAAACTAAAGGGTGCGAACTTCCTTGAAGGGGAGGCCGCCGAAGAGAAAAATCCTCCACCGTCAATCACTACAAAAAAGATAGGAAACTGTGTCGATATCCTCATCGATGGCCAACCAGTCCAAACTCCTGTGGACTCTGGAGCATCATATTCAGTCATTTCGGAGAAGTGCCGTCGCTAGTTGCAGAAAACCGTATTCGTCGACAGCAAAACATCTCTGCTGAAGGAGGCTAGCGGGAAATATGTAAAACCTACAGGAAGATGTGTCATTCCTGTGGGTATAAGTGGCCATACACAGCCCTTAGAATTCATCCCTTACAAGAGTGTAGTCATTATGTCATTCTTGGATGGGACTTTTTGAAGGTTCTCAGGCAATTACAGATTGTGGTCGCTCGAAGATTATGCCAAACGTGATGAGATACTGTGGACAGGAAGATGCACATCCGAATGTGTGGAGACTATGTGTGCTGGATGAAGTGATCATTCTTGCAGTCAGCGTTAGTAAGGTAACTGTCACATGTCATGCCATGCATCAACCCATGAATCTTGTAGTGGAATGTAAGAGAAGCATATCACTGAAGAATAACTTGGTCATCCCAGCCTCTGTCGTCTCGTTTAAGAACGAAAATAGTTCAAATGGCTCTGAGCACTATGGGACTTAACATCTGAGGTCATCAGTCCCCTAGAACTTAGAACTACTTAAACCTAACTAACACATCCATGCCCGAGGCAAGATTCGAACCTACGACCGGTGCGGTCGCGCGGCTCCAGACTGAAGCGCCTAGAACTGCTCGGCCACACTGGCCGGCTTTAAGAACGAATTCGGTGAACTGTCGCCGAGAACCGCAGATCCTTCCAGGACGCATCTGCATAGCAAACGCTGAGAAGTTAATTGCCGAACAGCTGAGCATCATAGAAACCTTCCATGCCAAGTCTGTCGGCGAAATTGCCGCTATCACTACGAGAAAAGATCTTCTAGCTCGACTATCACCAGATCTCACTAAGGAACAACAGAAGAAGCTGCTTACCATTCTTCAGGAGTTCTCTGAATGCTTCAATCCAGAGGTGAAGAGCAAATGAGACAAATCGACGGTGAAGAACCGGATTAGCACTGGAGACCATCAACCAATAAACCAGATAGCATACCGTGTGTCAGCAACGGAACGTCGAATAATTCGCGACGATGTAGAGAAAATGATAAATAATGACATCATTCAACCATCGCAGAGCCCATGGTCGTCACCAGTGGTTCCCTCCAGGAAGAAGGATGGCAGTTGGCGCTTTTGTGTTGATTACAGGAAGCTTAATAAGATAACTAAAAAGGAAGTTTACCTCCTTCCACGAACTGACGATACACTAGATTGTCTGAAGGGGGCTAAGTTTTTCCAAACTATGGACATGTACTCGGGGCACTGGCAAACCGATGTAGATGAGGTTGATCGTCAGAAAACTTCATTCATCACCCCTCAGGGTCTGTATGAGTTTAAGGTAACGCCGTTCGGTTTGTGTAATGCACCAGCAACTTTTGAATGGATGGTGGATCATCTTCTAAGTCACCTGAAGTGTACGATGTGTCTTTGTTATTTAGATGACACTATAGTGTTCTCAGAGACATTTAATGAACGCGTAAAAAGACTGAGGGCTGTTCTTAAGTGTCTCCAAGGTGGACTGAAACTTAATCCAAAATGTCTCTTTAGAGCAAAAGAAATCAAAATAGTTGGACACTTTGTTTCAAACGAAGGTGTGCGGCCAAACCCAGAAAAGGTGAGATCCATAACGGAGTTTCCTATTCCTAAAGGTATTAGAGATGTGAGAAGCTTCCTCGGATTATGTTCTTATTACTGTCGTTTTATCAAAAACTTCTGTATCAAAGCCAGACCACTCCTAGAGTTGTTATTCTTTCGATGTGCTGCGAAAAGCTCTGACGACTGACCCTGTACTTGGTCTGTATGATGAGAGAGCATCTACAGAACTACACACAGATGTCAGTGGGTATAGTATCTGCTGTTCTGGTGCAAATTTCAGATGGAAAAGAGAAGGTTATAGCCTATGACACAAAAGGCGAGAGAAACTACTCAACTACAGAAAGAGAATGTCTTGCTGTGATCTGGGCCATGTGCAGATTTCGACAGTATCTCTATGGAAGGCCATTCACAGTTGTTACAGACCATCATTCACTTTGTTGGTTGACAGGTCTTAAGGATCCAACAGGACGACTCGCCAGGTGGGCACTACGTCTTCAAGAGTAACACATTACCATAGTGTACAAAAGTGGAAGAAAACGCCAAGATGCCGACTGTCTCTCGAGAAACCCTGTGCAAGACCATCAAGACTTTGATGAAGATAGTGACTGTCTCGCTGCACTCCAGGATCTCTCTGCTGAGCAGAAGAAGGACGCCAAGATATCTCACAAATTATGCTTGCCTTAAATCGGTCAGAGGATGTGAAAGGACAATTTAAGGTAGTTAATGGATTACTTTGCAAGAAAAACTTTGATTCGTTTGGAAAGAGGTTACCAGTGATTCCTAAACACATGCGCTTAGATGTTCTACAGAAATTCCATGACACACCTGTGGCTGGACATTTAGGATTTATTAACACATATGATAGGATCCACAAGAGATTTTTTTGGCCAAGTTTATTTATGTGTCGCACTGTCGAGAGTGCCAGAGGAGAAAGGCAGTTCCTCAGAAACCACCTGGCCGACTCATACCAATTCCACCAGCTGACACGCCTTTCCATCGTATTGGGATTGACCTCCTCAGACTATTTCCAATGTCTGCTAGTGGCAATAGATGGATTATTGTTTGCACTGATTATCTGACACACTATGCCATTACAAAAGCCGTGAAAACAGCCGAAGCATTCGAGGTAGCCAAATTCATCGTGGAAGACATTGTATTAAAACACGGTGCCCAAAGGTCGTTAATTACAAAAAAAATGGCTCTGAGCACTATGGGACTTAACATCTGTGGTAATCAGTCCCCTAGAACTTAGACTACTTAAACCTAACTAACCTAAGGGCATCACACTCATCCATTCCCAAGGCAGGATTCGAACCTGCGACCGTAGCGACTGAAGCGCCTAGAAAGGCACGACCACACCGGCCGGCCGTTTATTACAGATCGAGGGAAAGTTTTTCAATCGAATCTTGTGACAGAGATAAACCGTTGGTGTAACATTATTCATCACATGACAGCTGCCTACTATCTGCAAACTAACAGGCTTACTGAACACCTTAATAAGACCTTGGCCAACATGCTATCAATGTTCGGCAATGTTGAGCAAAGCAACTGGGATAAGGTGCTACCTTTCGTGACGTTTGCCTACAACACCGCTAAACAAGACACGACAGGATTTACGCCATTTTTCCTGGTGCATGGGCGTGAGGAGACTACGACGATGGACACTATGTTTCTGTTACATCCTGATGTCGTGGACAACGACTGCATTGGCCAGGTGTTAATTGCCTGAGAAGCTTCTCGTTCAATTATAGATTGTGGTCGCTTCAAGATTATGCTAGACAAGATGAGATACTGTTGACAGGAAGATTTCGACAACGACACAAGACGACGAAAAATCAGACGTACTTTGAATGAAGCCCTATAAGGATCCTGCAACCCAGGGTAAATTCGGAGGACATGGACTGTATCTCTGATCGTTTGTCGTCTTGTTTCGGGGTCGAAGTATTCCTGTCCACAGTATCTCATCTCGTCTAACATAATATTTGTGCGACCACGATCTATAATTTCTTGAAAAGCTTTCAAAAAGTCCCATCCGAGAATGGCGTCATGATTACACTCTTGTAAGACAATGAATTCTAAGGGCTGTGTATGGCCACTTACACCCACCCGAATGACACATCTTCCTGTGGGTTTTACATATTTCCTGTTAGCCACCTTGTAAGGTGTCAACAGTTTAGGGCCTTACATAAGCTGCATAACGACGATACCGAATAACATTCCCAGTAAATAACGATATTATTGACAACAGGAAATTGTTAGAGCCATCTCATGTACGGAATAACAAACGATTTACGCTTTTAACGACAGGGGCATGAGTAATATACCAAAGTGAACACAACTTGGAGATGGACAGGGCAGGTGGCTAATGACATTCGAAAGACTCAATTAGCTTTATCAAAAGAAAGCCCAGGTGCACTGTGGAAAGAAATAAACGAAAATCAATATCATACCTATTAGAATAAACACGGCTGAGACGCAAGTAAGTGGCCAGAGTACATTAACGAGTGGAGAGCAGGGCTAGAAAAATAAGAATTTACCTTTAACGTACGAGCGGTTGGCTGAAACCAGACGTGTGATGCAGTAGAATCAAGGTGGGGATGATAACGTCATATAAAAGCACTTTGAGAACACAATTACGACACAGAGCCAGAGAGAGCGGGCGCTTACGTCTAGGAGCGGCCCACGCACTTGCGTGCGGTAAAGGCGCGACTCTGACTGTACTTTACATTTGCGAAGTGAGGGCGATACGCTTTACGTATTGTGGGGAAAAATGTAAAGCGATAGTTAAATATTCCTGCGGGAATCTTTTCTGGCTGAATTTTGTGCATGTCGCTTCAACCCAGAGCGAGTGTGCAATTGTCATTAATTTCGACTAGGGAAATTTGAACGTTCCACGGAATGCATAGCGTTTGAGACTGATTACTTTCATTCAAGGTCAGAGTAGGGAACTAGCGATTTCAGATCCAGTACAGAGACAACGCCGCTGCAGTTGCTGTTTGGTACTGTACAAAGCGCTTTTGACGAAATTAAATTTTGAGTCCAATTTTGCGAGAGTTGCGTACTCCAACATGTATACACTTTGAATAGAGAAATTCAAGAGATAATTACTAACCTACCGTTCAATGAGTACATGAGAATAGATTAGATAAAGTCATCCTCCTGCAACTTAATTCATTGTACAGCTACGACGTAGGTGTAATTTTCACTGCTACAGATTTACTTGTTTCAATTGATAACATTTTCTCATATAGAGATATAGTTTGATTAATTACATATTCAATGTTTAAATATTAATTGATTTGTTGAGAGAAGAAGTAATTAAACTTACTTATTGATTATAACTTGATTCTTGAGAGCTTTGGTAAATTAAATGTAATATGGAAAAGGGAGAGATTGTGTTATCATTTTAGGTTAAATCCCGGACTTGTCATTAATACCAATTTATGTAACCTTGGAATGTCACAGTAGCATTTTTGATTACTCTGAGATATAACCAGAATTAATAGCCATGTGGAATGTCTGTTTACCATCCTGGGCTTGAGAAGACAGTCAGAACATTATCCTTTACCGCATACAAAAATAACAAATCCAACGACACATTACAAACACAGCAACAGATAGACACGATGGAACAAAATCAGGGACAAACACAGCAACAGCTTCAAAAGTTAGACTCAATGGAACAAATGCGTGAGCAAGCACATTAAGGTTTAACTGCTGAGTTACTTAAAATTGAATCGAAATGTCAAAAAGTCTGTAATGACGTAAAAACACAAATTTGTGAGCATTTTCAACCTATTTTTTCGCGTCAAATGGCTCTGAGCACTATGGGACTTAACTTCTGAGGTCATCAGTCCCCTAGAACTTAGAACTACTCAAACCTAACTAACCTAAGGACATCACACACATCCATGCCCGAGGCAGGATTCGAACCTGCGACCGCAGTGTTTTCGCGTCATGAAAATGCATTACAGAATCACGAAGCAGCCATAAAAGAACTGCAAAGTATTGTTCATGAAAATCACGACGCCTTGCAAGCTAAAATTGATTCAGTTGCATCTACCGATTCGGTTACGCAATTTGCAAAAACTCAGGAAAACTTAAAGGACACAGTAGATACGATTTCAACACAAATGGACACTCTGAAACTTGGTTCAGAAAAACACGCTGAGGAAATCAGTTCTCTATAGGAGAAAGTAGCCGAACTTTCGGATCAGTTCATTAACTTATCTACAAAGGTAGATGATGATCTGAATGACACAAGACCCGTAGCCTTCACTGACACAGAAGAGTATGAACAAATCAGAAAATCCAAACAAATTCAAAATCAAGCCAATACACAGTACAAAAGAGAAATCCGGGAAGTACATCAGTTGGCACAAGTAATACAAGAATTACATATTTCAGAGGATACTCGCGCTCCAACACGGGAAGAGGGACTTAGAAGTACGGAAAAGCCACATAATAATAACACAGGGAATTTCGGAAATTATGAAAGAAATTGGCAAGGTGTACCGAATTTTGAGATGGAACCGCCGACACGACGAAACAATGACCGATATGCGACTCGCCGACACGATGACTTCGACTATAAGCTGTTCATTACTACACGTAAATTCAAAACATTTAAAAATTCTGGCAACGACATTCATCCACAAGCATGGCTTCATCAATACTCTCATTGTTTTCCTCCCAACTGGTCATTGGAGCACAGATTAGAATTTATGTGTGGCTACTTAGAGAATGAACCAGCTGTAAGAATGCGATCGGTCATTAACGATTGTCACAGTCAAGGAGAATTTTATCATGCATTCCTCTCAGCATATTGGTCTCAAGCTACTCAAGATCGCGTAAAACATAGTATCATGATGATAAAACACTTTGAACAATCTGAATGTTCCAGTCTTGTGAAATGCTTTGAAGACATGTAGCATAAGAATCAGTATCTGTCAAACCCATACAGCCCCACAGAACTCATCCGCATTTGCTTAATCAAATTGCCTGAACATTAAGACATATTATTTTGGCAGGACGTTGCAAAGACGACATTGAAGTTTTTCAGGGACTGTTACAAGAGTTGGAAATTGACACTGACAATCGCGGGACGCGAAAACAGGAACACAACAATTACAGGTCACATCCGTCACAACTCCGCGATGAAAGAAATAATAACTGGACACGACTAGGCTATTCTTACAACGTAAATCGTGACCAAAACAGACAACACCCGTATGACAACCGCTGGCAGAAAGATCGCATTTCCGTAGTAATGAATATGACAGAAATAACCATAGAAACAGACAATATGGGAACAAAAATAATTATTATCAAGGGAGACAGAATAACTTCAGACGTAACGGTCCACCGCGCAGTTACGACTCATGGAGAAATTCTCCACCATGTGACCCACAAGAGAAAAATTACAGAACTACCGACATGACGACAGACGATATAATCTTAACAACAGACCAGTATTTAACCAAAATTGGTGTGTTTCAAACAGGGCAGGGGCCTCTTAACAAGGTGAATTTGTAGAAGTTAGATCTCCAAATCCCAATAACGACGCGCGCCAACAAAGAGGCAGACAATGACTCCCACTGCAGGCAGCCACGTGCGCCGGCTGGCTCAGAGAAAAATATTATAGACGTTAACCTTGAGAAAAATTTTAGCATTCCTTACCGACGTATACAACATGATAATTGCTTTGAAGTTGAAACTCTGCGCACTAGAAAGGGTAAAGGATTGCACCACATTTCACATGTAAAACCGTTTATTGAGAGATAATCTGCTTTTTAACTTAGTCTTTGCTATAAAATTTTTCACTTCTCGTTATTGGTACTCTTTGTCACACTTGAGAAACTGTTAACATGCAACACTGTTTTGAAGTTAACTATCCAGTCTAGAACCTAGGGAACATATTTAGACAGTAATTACAAAGGCAATGTTAAAGTGAGCAGGCGACACAGTGTTATTGCGTGTGTACATTCTTGCTTGTTAGTTGCACGATTACGTAATGACTATAAGGCTTACATACTTAGAACATATACCGGTACTGCTAATGAGATTTTAATGCAACATTTTGATTTACTTGAAAATACATTGTGGATTTAAAGTACTTTCTGAGAGATACCAGATGACACAGTGGTTAGTTTATTTGACAGCTACACGATTATATCACGACGCTACTAATGAGTGACGCAATTTATATTATTGCTTTTGCGCTTATCTGTTTTATATCTACACAGTTTTTCTGAACTCTTCTGGAAAGTAAAACTGTTTTAGTAGTAACTTTTGTGATATAGCTACGATGAAACAGCCTTTTTCGTAGCACAACAATACGTTACAGTATAGTGCTTTCTTGTTCACGGAACTGCACGTAATAACTACGATATCTATAGCATAGCATTTCGCTTTTGTGTATTACGATGTAAGTACATAGACTTCCACAGAACTTTGCTTACAGACGACGATAATTACGACACTTCCACAGAATTATCTTACAGCAAGACGCACATTTAGCGCTACAGGACACGCATTTGAGTGATTAATTTTGTACTTGAAACATTTATTTTTAAAGATTTTTGAATTACGAAGATACAAAGGCTTTCCGTGATACATTTCATTCCATTGCTGTAATCTGTAACACCTGAATGTATATTTACATTAATCCTCAGGGGGGTACACACGTACTTCGTGTACTAAGTGTGTAGCGAGCACTAGGAGCCCTAGCTAATATGGTATTTGCTTATACAACTTTACACATCGGTACCATATTTCTCTAACACATAATTACACAGCTATTTGATCATTTAACTGAGAGAGACAAACATTTTTTTTTACTACGTCAGTGACACATGTTCACGCAATTACACAGTTGATGCTACCGTATATGAGGAATGTGATTATGTGTTTATATGTATATGAATAATGAACAGAAGTTAGGGACTCTGGTGTGTGAAAAAGGATGTTGGAAACCAGGAATCGTACTATAAGAGTTATGACTTGTGTGTCCTTGCATGAATGTATCACAACACTGCTATTCACGAGATTTCGTTTCTATGCATTTCTACTGTAATTTTGCGATCTGTGAAATTCATTTATATGTGACTGTCACTGTAGTGCAAACTGCTGTCGTAAATATTTCGGTAAGAAAGCTAAGTGACCTTGACGTAATGCATTGTGGGCGCCCAGCTGTGCCAGAAGCCTGGAGAAAAAGCCATTAGGTGGAGAAAAAAAGAGGCCATTAACCTCGTTATTGACATTCCTTTGTAAAAAGCATCGCAAATATGACACACTCATTTCCTGGAAACACATGATTATACTTTGGAGCACGTACTTTGTGCTACTTACTGAAATGCTTATGAATTGATGGTAAATATTCTTACATCTGCACCCCTGATGGTGACAAGTGTCTTTCTACGAGAGTTGAGAGAATTTCTACTGACTTATGAAATGCCACATGGCTATTGAATGATGTTTTTATGCTATGCTTTGTACATATTTTCTTATTTCATTTGATATCTGGTTTCCAGCCGTCTTGCAGCATTGGTTTTATAAAATAAAATTAAATGCATTTGCTAATGTGAACACTTTCTGTCAACAGATCTGTTAAATAATAATTTTATGATCCACATTCTTCAAAAAAGGAGCACTTGGAAAGGAAAGATCAATAAGAAGGAACTAATAACAGTAACTGGATACATAATTTTCTTTTCAAGTACTTGGTAATTTTGTTTATAGAATAAGTTGTTGTGGTGCACCACTTTAACGACATAGACATTAAGATGTGAATGGACATTTCCCTTATCTGCATTGTTGTCTTTAGTGTACTATCTTTCCTGCTTGTGGGTTTGTCATGTTTAGATATAAGTTATTGCATTTGCTGCTGCTCTTTGCCAGGCATAGTGCTACTGAATTTCGCTTTGTTTTACTCTGTTAAGCCAGTTTTACTACTGATTTATTTTTCTTGTTTGCTGCACAGTGCCTTATATTAGTTGTAATATGGCAGCTGCTTTGCTAATTTAGATATACTGCTGCTTGCTTTGCCAATTCCCATTTTTTTGTCCTTGCTGTTTGTGTTAATTTGTTATGTGCTGGTGCATTGCCTCGTCCCTTGGTATATATATCTGAGCTCAGTAGATTTAAATTCGGTTAAGAGGGGGTAGACTATATAAGAAACTAACTATGATGAATTGGAAGAAATGCATTGAGAAGCTATAAGAAAATGGTTTGGCCAAAAAAGTAGTGTACAGTGGAGAAAAACTATTTTTGAAAGAGGATGTGAACAGAATACAGAAAGCATGCTTGGATAGGATTTTTTTTGGTGGAAGCAAATGTTGAAATAAGAGGAAAGATCTACAGAATGAAGTTTTGGGTTGGACTGCAGTACCAAATGTCACACTGAAAACAAACTCAGTCCTGTACTTTTGTGTTATTACACTATGTGAATTTGTGTTTTTCCTGTCTTTATGTGTTTAGCTAATAAGATTTACGTTGTAGAATTTTTCTGATAATACATTATTTACTTTGTAAAGATGTTTAGACATTGCTTATTCTATTTTGTTTTAATGCTCATGTGTGAAGTTAATGTTTCGAAAGTTATTCAGACCTTTTATGTATTTACTTATGTCATAATTCCTGTAACACTGATGTGTATGATTATTTCTATTCTTTTGTAAAGCCACTATTACTACAAATGTTATCTGTATTGTTATGTTCTTTAATGATGTATTTTGTACCTTTGTCATTGTATTCTCATGTTATAAAATTGTAATTAACACCAGTTCGTCAAATTAAGTAACTTGTAAGCATTCATTTCACTGCACACGTTTCTGTTGGTCATAGTATATGCACAGTATATGAGAAGTTGGAACTATTAGTGCTTGCACGTGTGTTGATAATTCAGCAAGGGACTGGTTAACAGCATTGCTGGTTCTAAGGACAATTCCAAAAACTATGTGAGTGCACAAGTGGTGGTTTATGGACTTGCTATATTGGCTGCAAGACTCTTCGATGGTGATTGTGCACCTGCATAGTCGCAACAGATGGCTGCTGGCCGTCTCTCCAGGGACTACAGTGGGTGTGCGCCTTTGATGACCCACCAGTATCATTATTTCTACAAGGACTGCAGTGGGTCTGCACCTCTGGTGGCCCACCAATACCATAATCTCTACTAGGACTACAGTGGGTCTGCTCTGTGAGGACCTACCTACCAATATTCTTCAAAACTTCGACTGACTCTGCTGTGGGTTTGCTCTGTTGTGGCCCATTATCTGTCTGCATGTCAAGAGTCAGCACTGTCTTTCTGTTGGAAGGACAACACTACTTCAAGACTGCATGGAAATCCATTACTTCCGTGTGCATTTTCTTTTTCTGATCAGACTCTGTGCAATACAATCACTATTGTGATAAATGATCAGGACTGTCTTTATGAGAACAATTTTTGCTTTTGACCAACAGTGTATCAATAAGTGTGTGCATTTGATATCTTTGTTATTGTAATTATGAAAAATTTTATGAAATCATTATTGGCCACTGCCTAAAACAATTTGTAAAATTTTTTATGGGGAGCATGGGGGCTATGTAAGTAGGCTGTTTAGGTTTTTATGTTGGTAACGCCACGTAGTGCTCCGTATGAAAATGACTGACTGTGCTGTGTGAAGTCTGTGGCTGGTTGGCATTGTTGGAATAGTCGCTATTGTAGTGTTGGGCAGTTGGACGTGAACAGCGCATAGCATTGTGCAGTTGGAGGTGAGCTGCCAGCAGTAGTGGATATGCAAAGAGAAATGGCAGAGTTCTGAGAGCAGATGATCTGGACTTGTGTCCATCAGAGACAGTAAATTTGTAAGACTGGATATCATGAACTGATATATATATATAATGACTTTTGAACACTATTAAGGTAAATACATTGTTTGTGCTCTATCAAAATCTTTCATTTGCTAACTATGCCTATCAGTAGTTAGTGACTTCAGTAGTTAGAATCTTTTATTTAGCTGGCAGTATTGGCGCTCGCTGTATTGCAGTAGTTCGAGTAACGAAGATTTTTGTGAGGTAAGTGATTCATGAAAGGTATAGGTTATTGTTAGTCAGCGCCATTCTTTTGTAGGGATATTGAAAGTCAGATTGTGTTGCGCTAAAAATATTGTGTGTCAGTTTAGTGTTCATCAGAATAAGAAAAGAGAGAAATCTCTGAGTACGTTCAGTTCTGCTCAGCTGTTTGAAAATCAAATAACGTAAGATCAGCACAGTAATTTATTAATTTTTCTAAGGGGATGTTTCAACACGCAACACTCTGTTGTCCCTGGCAGGCGCAGACGTATGGGCAGTGCCCTCCACCCTGAATGCTGAGCAGGCACCATGCAATGCTGACGGAAGGCCCACACCTGGCCGACAGCCTCTGGGACTGCGGTATGTCGTCAGCGGTGTCCCACTTCCCTTGACAGCCTGGAGCCCTGGTGGCCCCTCGGCTCTGCACACGTCTTACGCGGCAGTGTGTGGAGATGGCTGTGTGCGGGATTCGACTCGCTGCCCTCTGGCAGGAGTCGAATGGCATTAAGTCCCACTAGTAACCCAGTGCTGGCAGCAGCAGGCATGGACGGAAGGTTAGCGGGGCTGTGGCATCAAGTCCCGTGAAGAACCTAGAGCTGGCAGCTGCAGGTGCAGCCCAGTCTTGAAGCCTTGGCTGTTTCTTGTGGTGCCTAGTCGTCTTGCTGCCCAGCGTGGCCCCTGGCATCATTGTGCTGCTGGACTGCAGCGACGGGAGAATGCTTCTGCCTCAAAATTAAGACGTATTTACATCGCTCCGTGGCGCATTTTTTCGTTAAAACCTGGCCCCTATTCACGTTACACATAACAGGAGACTTGCCCTGGTGTGGTGACATCAACTTACCTGCTATGACCATTACCCAATGTGTAGTGCAGTTTTCCACTGAGTGCAGCTAGCCTTGTATCGAAATCCCACAACGTTTAACGATCGTATTATTTTAACCCACATGTTGCTGCACTTGCGGCTACCAGCCTGTGGCTCGTAATGCCATACCTCATTATGACTTCCTCACTACTCCTTTTAACTGTTGCTAAAAGACTTCTTACTGTTGCTAAAAGGGTGTGTAGTGACACAACAGTTAGTTTCAAACACTGCAAAAAGCAAGCACTAACAGTTTGTTCAGAAGTGAATTTTGTATAACGTATTATGCAAAAAAAGACCACAAGAATGTTTTAAATAAACTTACATAAAGTCACATTTCATGTGTAAGGTCATATTTATATGAGTTCTAGGCCACAAATCATTGCATCTTTGGCTGTTTTTAGGTCATTAATATCTGGGCCCTAGTTACGCCACAGTGACTGACGGGAGTTGCTGTCTCAGAGGATCTCGGTCAATGCTGACGGCTTTTGTCGTCCCATCCAACTTAGTCAACCATAGTTGGCAGATGATAATATATTCAGCGGGCCTAAATACTCGTAATCAAAAGCTGGTATAACACATGGAGTTACAAATCGCAGAAATTTTATTTGTAAATTTAAAAATGTTTAAATTTGTTGTTACACTAAGATACCCCATGCACACATTATTGGAAGCTAAGGCTGATAGCGACCAGAAACAAGCGAATATCGGTCCGAAGTTATACATAGTCTGTCATAAGAGCTTCAGCCACTGCGCCATAACTCTTCTTAGAATGAACAAGCGGTACCGTATTGTTTGATCGCCACTGTTGGCAGAGACTGGGCTCAAAACAGTCTTCGCTTGAAGTCAATCCACTTTACTGGCTTCAGCCGATCCAGAACAATGGAGCCCTCGTTCATGACGTTGTAAACAAACTGTAGAAATGACAGTCTACATTTCCGGTAAACCGCAGATTGAGATGTAATAGATCACTTTGGTTTAAAGCAATGTGTTATCCTTTGATCTTTCAATCCGACGAATGATGTCAATAATGTTCATGTCTGGGGAGTTTGGTGGCCAGAGGAAGTTCCTGGAGCCACTCTGCAGCAATTCTGGACGTGTGGGGAGTCGTATTTTCCTGCTGGAATTGCTAAAGTCCGTCGGAATGCACAATGGACATGAACGGATGCAGGTGATCACACAGGATCCGTACGTACACGTAGCCTGTCAGAGTCATATGTAGACATATCGGCGGTCGCATATCACTCCAACTGCACACGCCCCATACCATTACAGAGTCTCCACCAGCTTGAACATTCCGCTGCTGAATGCAGGGTCCATGGATTCACGAGGTTCTCTCCATACCTGTACGCGTCCATCCACTCAGTACAATTTGAAATGAGACTCGTCCGACCAGGCAACTTGTTTCTAGTCATCAACAGTCCAATGTCGGTGTTGACGAGCCCAGGTGAGGCGTAAAGCTGTGTTTCATGCTGTCATCAAGAGTGGGTTTCCGGCTCCGGAAGCCCATATCGATGGTGTATCATTGTATGGTTCAGACGCTGCCATTTGTTGATGCTCCAGCACTGAAATCTGCGGCAATTTGCGGAAGGGTTGCACTTCTGTTACCGGTACATTGAACGATTCTCTTCAGTCGTCATTGGTCCCGTTCTTGCAGGATCTCTTTCCGGCCACAGCGATGTCAGAGATTTGATGTTTCACCGGATTCGTGATATGCACGGTACACTCTTGAAATGGTCGTATGCGAAAATCTTCAATTCATTGCTGCCTCGGAGATGCTGTGTCCCATCGCTCGTGTGCCGACTATAACACCAGGTTCAACCACTGCACCAGACACTTGTTTTCTTATATAGGTGCCGGCCGTTTTGGCCGAGCGGTTCTAGGCGCTTCAGTCCGGAACCTCGCGGCTGCTACGGTCGCAGGATCGACTCCTGCCTCGGGAATGGATGTGTATGATGTCCTTAGTTAGGTTTAAGTAGTTCTGGGGGACTGATGACCTCAGATGTTAAGTCCCATAGTCAGAGCCATTTGAACTTATATAGGCATTGCCGACCGCAGCACCATATTCTGCCCGTTTACATATCTCTGTATTTGAATATGCTTGCCTATACCAATTTCTTTGGCTCTTCAGTGTAGTTCGGTGAAAGCCGGGAAGCGTACCGCATTCGGTCTCTTCATGCTCTCTGACTTGACTGCAAGATGTACTCTGTATCTTCGTTAAGCATTCCAGAAGGTCTGTAAGTGGGCTTGAAACAGCAATTTCGATTTTAAAAAAAGTTCTGTTTCTTTCGACTATAACAATAGTATACACAGGGTGAACGAGAACTCCACCAACACACTTTCAGAGGTTATTTGATGATGCAGTCTGAGTATTTTGGCATAGGAGACCAATGGTCTTCCCCGAATCAGTGCAGAGTTACTGCATCTGGTTTCGTTTAGTGCCCCAATTAGCTTTGTATCTGTATTGCGCTGAAAATAATACAAATGTCGACAATATGCAATATGTTTTTTGTTTCCATTCGCTTACTGTTTCTTCTGTTCACAACGGTAATACCTATTTCACCGTTTGCTTTCCAGCTTGCATTCAGTATTGCTCGGTCCTGTCTTGAGTTTGTTTCCTGGCAGTGTTAGTTGTACATTAACTGTGGTAAAGAGCTGTTTGGATAGGCTTACTGATGAAGTGTTGACCGGTATGCACCTCGTGTATGAGTTCAATGAAAGCACAAGCTATAGAATGATGCTATGCTGAGCTGCTCCCATAGAGATGGCAAACACTCACAATACATGTTTCGTCTGAAGATTGTTGCATCATTCTATGTTGTGTGTTGTGTGTTATGGTTATTCCACATTGCATGTTTCTTCACTGTTGTGAAGATATTTTCATAAAACTAGTGTGACTGTGCGAACAAACCAAACGTGTTGTTGTTTTATTCAGACCAAAGTCTGGTTTGATGCAGTTTTCCACGCTGTTTTATCCTGTGCAAGCCTCTTCATCTCCGAATAACTACTGCAGCCTACATCCTTCTGATTCGGCTTAGTGTGTTAATCTCTTGGTCTCCCTCTGCGATTTTTACTCCCAGCACTCAATTGGCGGTCCCTTGATATCTCAAAATGTGTCCTATCAACCGATCCCTTCTTCTAGTTAGGAGGCGACACAAATTTCTTTTCTCCTCAGTTCTGTTCAGTTCTTCCTCTTTAGTCACGTGATCCACCCACCTAATCCTCAGCATTCTTCTGTAGCACCACATTTCAAAAGCTACTATTCCCTTCTTGTCTAAACTGTTTATCGTCCATGTTAAATGCCTGGCAACATTACAAACAAATAATTTCAGAAAAGACTTCTTAGCACTGACATCTTTGTTCGATGTCAACAAATTTCTGTTCTCCAGAAACGCTTTTCTTGTCATTGCCAGTCTAAATTTTACATTCTCTCTACTTCAGCCATCATCAGTTATTTTGCAGCCCAAATAACAGAACTTGAAAGGTGACAGACCCTTCTGGCCTGTCCACTCTCGTTGGAAGCCCATCAGGTTCCTTCCTAACGTTTTTTTTTTTTTCTTTTAGTTGTCCAACATTCAAATAGATTATAACTTATAATTGTCATTTTATTTCTGTTATGGAATACAAGGCAGGAATTGGTGATGGAGCTCACAGTATCTACATGTCAGGGGAATTTCATCGATGAGGGGATGGATTTCTTTTCTTCGTGGACAACAAGATAAACATGCCCTGCAAAGAACTTGTGATATCACACTAGTCGGTTTGTGCGCCACACTTCGCCAGCACTCGGCTCCTTGCGAGGCCACAGAAAATTGATATTTAATTGAAAAAGGTACCAATTAAAGGTCTTAATTTTGTCACGTGGTATCGAGAAGTTGCATGCATTTAAACATGCAATCAGGACTTATTAAAACTCGCCTGAAATAGTGAGTCGCTCCCTGCCAGAGACGGGTGCTGTCCCTCGTAAGACCTACAGTGTCATGTGCATGTGATGTATGCAAAGAACTTGTGATATCACACTAGTCGGTTTGTGCACCACACTTCGCCAGCACTCGGCTCCGTGCGAGGCCACCGAAAATTGATATTTAATTGAAAAAGGTACCAATTAAAGGTCTTAATTTTGTCACGTGGTATCGAGAAGTTGCATGCATTTAAACATGCAATCAGGACTTATTAAAACTCGCCTGAAATAGTGAGTCGCTCCCTACCAGAGACGGGTGCTGTCCCTCGTAAGACCTACAGTGTCATGTCCATGTGATGTATGCTCCATGGCTCGTCTTTCTCGTGGAACTTGCTTTTCTCAATACTGTGTTTTGCCCACTGTAAGCGGCTACTGCATTCGGCCAAGGCAGGGTGGCCAGCGGACACACAAATTTGGGGACTTGAGCACCTTCCCGGGAGGAAACCAGAACAGTACATGAAAGCGTCGAAGGGCCTCACAAACACAGTCCGTCTTCGAAGCTGCCACTCTCTGTGTTTCTCGGAGCCCTATTTTGTTGCAGTACGGAAGATTACTGGGCTGCAGTACCCCCACTGCTTGGTTTGTTAGAAATCGCAGAAATATCCCTCTGGCTCTGCGGGACGCCTGCCGGAGAGGCACCGCAAATAGATCAGCAAATTTACATGCTCTGCCATTTCACCCGAAGCTTGAATTGTCCCGCAAAGAGTTTGCCTTTACATATGTCTGCTTGTGTCTGTTATGTGCGGATGGATGTGTGTGTGTGTGCGAGTGTATACCTGTCCCTTTTTCCCCCCAAGGTAAGTCTCTCCACTCCCGGGATTGGAATGACTCCTTATCCTCTCCCTTAAAACCCACATCCTTTCGTCTTTCTCTCTCCTTCCCTCTTTCCTGATGAAGCAACCGTGGGTTGTGAAAGCTTGAAATTTGTGTGTGTGTTTGTGTTTGTTATTGTGTCTATCAACGTACCAACGCTTTCGTTTGGCAAGTTACAGAATCTTTGTTTCATATATATATATATATATCTGTGTGTGTGTGTGTGTGTGTGTGTGTGTGTGTGTGTGTGTGTGTGTGTGTGTGTGAAGCACATAAATGTTAGTACAAAATGTAGGTAGGTAGAGAGGGAGAGAGATGGAAAGTGAGAGAGAGAAATCTTGTAAAACTGACATTTATTGATTCAGAACAATTCTGCCACACACTTTTTACTTCCTATTATGCATCTTAATATTTATATTGTAATCAAAATCATTTGCCATGTAATTAAGGATTATTGCAAAACTAATCAACAATCTGTCTTTATAATACATTTACAATCGTCTTAGGTACAACACTTACACATCTGAAATGCAACAATATCTGTTGAAGAAATAAGTTGTTGTGCACCATTATTTATAGAAAACCATCCTTCAAATCTTCTGTAAAATGACTATGAGACACATCAGTGTAACTTGGTTCTCAACAGCCTTCACATGATGTGGTACAGTGTAAGTCAACTTCTACATACTTGCATTTCCTTCTGCAACCTTAAATGGAGCCATATGAAATTGGTAGTAATATCTTGTCTGGGGCTGGTTGTCATTTCATGTAAAAAGAGGAAGAGGGAGGGTAAGTTTCATTCCCTCAAGTCCAGTTTCTGGGATCAAAGCTGTTCCCCAACCATAGCTGGACTTCTGGTAGGTAATTTCTCGAGGCTACCTCAGTTACAGAAGGACAACCCTAAAATGTGGTTCACAGTGGACAATATGTCATTCTCGATGGCACTGCATGATTCGTCTGCCTTGTCAACCATCTCCTCATTTCCACTGCCCTCATTAGTGACTTACATCTATGCCCTGCAGCACACCACAAATATGCCACAGTAGAGTCTGTCATCATCAACAAGCTGGCGCATCTGGTAGCTGAAGCAATACACCATATTATTCATGAGGAACATTTCAGTTCAAGATTGCCCTCACAGTTTGGTGCCATCTACGTGCACAGGTGGATCCAGAGGTCATGCCTGGCATCGCTTTATGAATGCTGTGATTAGTGAAACTTCCAGACAGACTACAACAGCAGATGCCAGCATCATCCCCACACTCACATATCCTCGCACCCTCTTCTGGCAACACTCTATTTATGCAATGTTAACATATCCCACATCAATGTTCACGATGCAGGGGGTGGAGTTTACTTGGACATTCCACATAACTGACATCGATGAACTTGTATTTGGGATCGATTTCCTTCCTTAATCTAATAGAACCAATGACCGCTGTTTGGTCCACTTCCCCAAACCAACCAACCTTAAGCACTTGGGCCTATCCCCAGATCTACAGTCAATATCCTTACTACAACATGCTATTGGCACTCACACCCTGATTTCTCTCGGCCTTTTTGCTGTCGCCTTTTCGCAAAATAGTAACCTATTTCTGCTCGCCCTTTGCGAGTGCTGTACACTGACTGCTCACCTCACTTCCTCACAGGCTGAGCTTATGATCGAGTGCTCCAAGGTTGACACCCTTCGCGTTTGCAACGTCAAGCTGAAACAGGTAATCGATGCCGCTTCAGAGAAATTGTCGCATGCTCACCAGCATACTTTGTCATCTCACCAGCTTGCTATTGACACTTGTTACCGACACACCTGCCACAGCCGACACATCCAGGCCTGGGCCCCAGCGGCCACACACTAAGGTTAGTAGTATTCCGTTTCCCAGTGTATCGTCCGATGGTGCCTCCGTCCTATGTGACGATACCTGTGTTTCTTCTTTGTGTGCACAAGATGTACAAGCAGGCGTGACCACTAATGGCACCTGCCACAGAACAACCATGACAAAACGCCCTCTCGTGCGTCACAAGGCTTGCTGCCTCACATTAAAAAAGCTACGCCAAGCGAGAGCAGCTGTTAATTACCTTTTAAACGCATGTACTGTTCACCCCTCTGGACAGTAACTGGTAGTCACCCATTCAGCACGGGCCCAATAAAGAGGGTTTGTTCTAGATGTATGGTGACTATCAGAGATTAAACGCTTGTGCCGTTATCGACAACTATCCTATCCCCCAAATCCAGAACTTCGCACACCTGCTGTGGGGCACAAGTGTTAAGCATTCTTGATTGCAGGAAAGTATGCCTTCAGATCCATGTCTCCAAAGACAACATTGCTAAAACAGCAATCATTACACCATTCTGCTATTCGAGTTCTGCTTTATACCGTATGGCTTAAAAGACGCTACCCAGACAATCCAAAGGCTCACTGAGTCTGTCTCATTCAGTTCCCCATAGTGCTACGCCTACCTCGACAATGTCCTGATCTTCTATCCCTCTGTTGGGGAATATGCGTACCATCTGGTCCAGGTTCGGGCTACCCTAAGTGACAATAGTGTAGAAATTAACTATGACAAATTGCAATTGGACCATGTGAGAGTAACCTCTCTCATTCACACCAACACTGCTGATGGCATATGTCCGATGTCTGATCACATCAATTTCATCCATGATCTCCGTGTAACCACAGCTTACTGCAATTTGCACCATTTTCTTGTTGTGGTAAATTTATTAAATTTCTACTACCAACATTTACCCCACATCGCCTCCATCCACGCTCCACTCACAGATGCTTTGGCTGATAAAAGCACCTCTGAGAAGCGAAAGGTACAGTGGTCGTCGGTCAAAATGATTCAAGCTTTCAACCCACTCAGGACTGCATTTTCGAATGCTCATGCATCTGGTTCCAGACACATGCATCTCTGTCACAACTGACTTGAGTGACACTTCGATTGGTGCTGTTCTTCAGTGAGACATTGGCAATACAACCCAACCACTCCAGGTCTTCCCAAGGAAACTCACGGCTTCCAAAAACAAGTGGTCAGTATTCGACTACATGTTACATGTGGTTTATGAAGCAGTGAGGTACTTCCTTAATGACACAGAAGGACACATAATTACAATTTTTACAGACCGTAAGCCGCTTGCTGATGCTATTCGCAATCCAGCACAGAACATTCCTCCAAGGAGATCCCGCTACACGGATCTGATTAGCTAGTATCCCACCTACATTTGACACATCCAGTTGGAAGGAGGGAGGGGGGGGGGGGGTCAGACAATGTGGTTGGAATTACCTTTCCAGAGTGACAGATATACACTATCGAACTTCAAAATCTGCAACAGAACTCGGCGCCACCTTCCTTGGATTTTCACTCCCTATATTATGTGATACATCTATGGGCAACCTCCACCTGCTCTTGCTAGCCATTCTCCAATGGTTAGTTTCATGGCTATCTGTGACTTCGACACCGAGGCATCAGGCTACAACATGCCTCATGACACAGAATTTTGTTTGGCCATATGTCAAAAATGACTGCTGCACATGGACACTTACTTGCATTCTGTTCCAGTGAAGCAAGGTCAAATGTCACATGCCACCACCACTGGGTAAACCTGAGATATCAAAGGGGCATCTTAGACATGTGCACCTTAACGTAATGGGCCCCCTTCCCCCATCCAAGGGATATAGGTACATTCTTTCAGCCATCAATCAGGTAACCAGATGGGTCAAGGCAGTATCTCTTTCAGACATCACAGCTGAACTGATCACTTGCTTTCATCTCTACATACATTGCGCACTTTGTGTGTTCTTAGTCTGTTACCACTGACCAGGGACAACAGTTTGAATCGTTACTCTTCGCTAAATTATGTGCCTTGTGCATAGTTGACAAGTTGCATACAACTTCATATCATCTGCAACCAGTGGGCTTGTAGTATGTAGGCACATCACACTGAAAGCTGTTCTAAGATACCATGGTGGTTCCTGGTCAGAGGCCCTTACTCGGCATTTGTTCTGCCACAAACATAACTTGAATGCTTCTTGCAGATATCCTTTATGGCAAGCACCTACTACTGATGGCCAAGTTCATGGAAAATTCTGAGCTCCCACCTTGGGATGAGCTTCCTGCCCTTGTGGAGCACATCTGCTCACTGTGGCAAACACATGCACTGCAACCCCATGGCCACACACTTTACTGCCTGTGTTTATGTGTAACAAACCGGTTCAAATGGTTCAAATGGCTCTGAGCACTATGGGACTTAACATCTGAGGTCATCAGCCCCTAGAACTTAGAACTACTTAAGCCTAACTAACCTAAGGACATCACACACATCCATGCATGAAGCAGGATTTGAACCCGCGACCGTAGCAGTCACACAGTTGCAGACTGAAGCCCCTAAACTGCTTGGCCACAAGGGCCGGCCTAACAAACTGGCTCACCATGAATTTGTCATGTTACGAAACAACACAGTTCAGGTTGCCACCATACCCAGGCTCACAGAGGATACTTAGCCACACAAGTAACACCATGGACATCTTACTCAAAAAGAAATACCAAGCAATTTCCATCAACAAGGTAAAACATTTAGGCTCTGGACAATGGACGGTCCTCAACTACCACCACTGATGTGGAAGTGATGTACAATGATGCCCCAGCCTCATGTAATGACAACTCTGCCGGATGTAATACTTTTGCCTAGTATGTGCTATGGCACTGTCTCTTCATGGGATGCATTCCGTAGAGAAGGTGTAGTTGGGATACCTTAGTGCTCTTTATCTTCTTCCCCCCCCCCCCCTCCACCCCAGCTCCAATGCTGCTGTATTCACTGTTAACATCTCCAGCTTTCACATTGAGGACCTTTCCATCCAACTTTGTAAAGCCATGATCTTCATGTTTGCTGCTCCGCTACCAGTGCATGACAATGTGTCCACCACCCATATGACTTTTCTGCTTCACTCATTGGAAACAACAATTGATGTCAATGAGGACAACATCGCAGCCAGAATTGCCATAGATGGCCACCTCTCCTTTACTGTTCCACTGCTTGCGTCTTCACAAGAACTTGGACACTCGACCGAGACATCCATCTCCTGTGCAAACCAACACCTATGATCACTTGTTTGGCTCTGAGACTATATTGTTTCAGACATTGATGCCCTCGAGCTCCACTGGTCTCTGATAAATGGCCCAGCCATACCTTCCTTTGGGACTAGCCATGATACTTCTGGTCATGCAAGCTTGCCGCCCTATGGCAGCTGACCGTCATATCACCCTTCATGGTTCTGCACCAGACCTGTTAGTCCCACCTCTTTTCCAGAATCCACACAACCTAGACGGGCTCTGTGGTGTCTACTAACAGCTGTGATGAAGGAAGTGAAGATCTCTGATTTTAGTTAGCTTTGTATCATTTCTGTATAAATGCAGGCTTGCTTGTAGTATGTTTGAGATATGAATCAATAATTGTGTTACATTAAATAGTTCGGTTTCTATGCCTATCTCAACTGAATGAAATGTGCCGAGGGATTGCCAACTAGTGACTAACAGCATGCAACTCACTTCATGGACCATATGTTTTTAGGATTTTTGTTTGTTGCAGAATTCTCACTAATTTAAATCAAAGATTTTTAGTGACTCCACTGAACTGCATGTTTAACATTGCCAATCATCACGCAAAATGCTGTGGGTGTAGCAGACAAGATAGAACAGAGTAGAAACAGTGCCCTGAGACTTTTCTCTGGCACTTCCTCATAACTTATCGAGCTGCAGAAAGAGACCAATCCAATACCTGATGCACAGATTTCCAGCACTACATCAACATGATGGCAGCATATGTGCCCATTAGTCCCCAATTCCCTTAAGGAAAGATGACAGCAGGTAAAAAAATAATGCAGTACATCAGGTAACGTGCTATAATGTGAAAGTCTGTAAGCAAACAAAATTATGTAGTTGGCATTAAAACTGGATAAGCCTTTCTTAAAATCTATTCCCTGTTTCTCCTCTTTGAGAAGTATCTTCTGTTGGTTGCTTTTGTTGATATTCAATATAATTTTGTCAGTTTACTGACTTTTTTACATTTCATGTTTCAGCCTAGGTCTACACTGTTGTTAGTATCAAAGTGATCTACAGTACCTTCAAATGCTAAATGGATATTAATTCTTTGGGATACCATTCTTATCAAATTTAGTTCATGGCACAGAACACATTTGTAAACTCACCAGATTGGTTATATTAAAGCAGGAAATTTCAGAATCTTCACCCATTTTGGCAAAATTTCTGTGGGCACAAGCGGGAACAGGTTGGCATTTATATTAGCTTGAGACAGACACATCACAAGAATGTAACCTGCACACCACATTAACAATAAACTATCAGTTGTCTGTTTAAAGCTGTTAACACTTGCACCATCTAAACTCAATTGAGTAAATTAGTAAGAAAAAGCTGTGCCTCCTCAGTTTCATTATATAGCTGCTCTTCATCTGCTATTAGAAGCTTAATATTTACTTCATTATGATTTACTACTATTTATCATACAATATTACTTGTCATACAACTTTATAACAAACATTGCTACTTGTCACCTAGTTATCAGAAATTTTAAATCATTGAATCTCTATATTCAGATAATTTGTACAAAGAATGGCTACAGTATGTTGTTAATTTTCTTTTGAACTGGTAGGGATTACCTGTTTCTTGCTTTACGTTAGAGAAGAGTTTGAAAATCTTACCACTGGAGACATATCCCCATTCTGAAACCTGGACAAAAAGTCATACCCTACATGAAAATTATAGTTGTCTATTGTGACTATCTGTATCAAAGTTAAGATGAAACTAATTTTTATTATCAACAATAAAAACCACTAAAATGTAAATGCAATTGGAAGTGAGTCTGAGAATTCCAAGATATATAACCCTTTGAGTACCAGCAGTTTCTCCATGAAAGTACCATTTTCAAAAATGGTTCAAATGGCTCTGAGCACTATGGGACTTAACTTCTGAGGTCATCAGTCCCCTAGAACTTAGAACTACTTAAACCTAACTAACCTAAGGACATCACACACATCCACGCCGGAGGCAGCATTCGAACCTGCGACTGTAGCGGTCGCACGGTTCCAGACTGTAGCGCCTAGAACCACTCGGCCACTCTGGCTGGCAGCACCATTTTATTAAGTTTGTTTTGAAATAACCAAAATAACCATTGGTGCAGAGATCATGCTACGTGATTGTAGAGGACTGTAACATGTGATATTTTTATAGTGGCAGTATTGATCAGCTCATTGACAGTGAAGGTAAGTACATTTAAAGTTATTAGAAGGAACCTGAGTTTCTAAAACAGCTTTTATGTGTGGTTTCAACATGAAAGCTCAGTTTTTATTCAAAATTTATTGAATTATAGGCCCATTTCTGCTAGTTACTTAGGTTTACAATTTTTGTAGACATTATGAGTTTATGAAAGTTTCAAGGTGTGGGATTGTGTCTAGGAAAAATGCAAATTTATTTTCAGATATATCACACAATGGACGGTGGAAAACTGTATGTCCTGTTGGTTCCAAAATGAAACCATCTCCTTAAAACAACTGACTGTTTCATTTTTTACAATTTCTTCTTATGGTCATTGCTTACTATGATGATAAAGATTAATTTTGAGAAAAATTTTAAAATTGTATCCCAAAGTGAAAACAGCTCCTAAAAACAAATGAAGGTTTATTTTTTGACAATATCTTCTTGTATTTGTTGCTTATTATGATATAAAAGATTAATTATGTGATAAATTTTAAAATTATATATTTTTTTTCATATTTATGGGACACAGAGGGTTAAAAAGGCTTCTCAGATGAACAGTTATCTGCTTTGCACAATATTCTTCCTGCTCATTTCTGCTGAATAAACACTTTACTTACTTTAGGTGTGCTGCCTCAGAAGATGTTTCTGGAAAAAGCCAGTGGAGAATGAAAATATACAAAATAAGCCAACACTTTTGTCTTTAGGTCAACATTGTGGGAGCTACTTCTAAGGGCATAACATGCTGAACTGAGTTTCTTGATGTTGACTCCACTTTAACTTATAATCCAGTGGAACTTCAAGGAATTTTACACACTGTGCATATTTACTATATTACCATTAATGACCACTTCTAGTGATAAAATGTCATTATTTTGTTTTACATTGCATTATGTGAGTCCTTGTGAGATTAAACTGTTAATTGTGGGCCATTTTTAGGTCTGTTTAGATTTCGTTTGAGCTGTGTCTGCCAGGGTGAATTGGTGTACTTTTCATCTCTTATTAGTATGCTTGTGTGTAGTATAAAAGATTCTTGGACTTCTTTCTGTGTCAGTTCATGGTAAAACATCAAGCTTTCAATGATCACCTCCATCATCTTCATCAGGGTTAACTGACCATCAGAATTGCTACTGTGCTAGCCTTATATAGTCCACATATGGTTTTTGATTGATTGGTAACTATGTAATGCTGTCGTAGATGGTGTCAGTGTCTGCGTTGGTAGTGCCACTGGTCCCATAGTCATGTAAACATTGCAACGAGTATCTCTCTTTTTTCTTCTGCATCAAGAGCTCATTTCCATGCACTACTAAGATTACATATGTTGTCACAGTTGAAGTTTGCTTGTCATCAGCAAACATTACAGTTTTTGAACTGCCTTTTAATGTTGTTGTGTGAATTTTGATGTAGGTTAGAAAAAGAGTGGGCCCAGTAATGCAAGAAGAATGCCATAAATGCCATAAGACCTTAGTTTGCTATGTAAGATTTCGTGATCCACACAATCAAAGGCTCTGGAAAGTTCACAGAATACATCAAAAGGATAATTACTCTTGTTAAACTCTGTTATTACTGCATTTTTGAGGTCATGTATTGCTTACAGTGTGGAGAATCTTTTACGAAAGCAAGGTGAGAGCTGGTTAACAAGTTTTGCAGAGTTGAACAAGGTAGTACTCTGTCATCCCTGCATGAACCATGGAGCTTGCTGTGTCTGGGTGGCTTGCACTCTGCAACCATACAGATAGTTGTACTGTAGGTGCAACCACAGTGGACGAAGTGTCTATGGAGTGGCCAGACAAACATGTGGTTCCTGAGAGTGGCAGCAGCCTTTTCAGTAGTTGCAAGGGGAAACAACAGCCATTATTTTTCCCAAGAGCATGGAGCTCTATAGTATGGTTAAATGATGAAAGAGGGTGACATATTCCAGAGGTAAAATTGTCCTCCATTTAGATCACTCAGCAGAGATTACTCAGGAGGATGTTATCATTAGGAAAAACAAAACTGGCACTCTACAGATCAGAGTATGAACTGTTAGACCCCTTAACTGGGCAGATAGGTTAGAAAAATTAAAGAGGTAAATGACTATGTTGAAGATAAATATAATGGGGCAGGATGAATGGGATTTCTGGTCAGATGAGTACATGTTGGAATAATGCAGGAATGGGTCTAACAATGAACAAGAAAATAGGAACACAAGTAAGCAATGATGGGCAACACAGTGAATGCCTTATTGTAGCCATGATAGACCAAAGCCAACACCAACAATAGTAGCACAACATTATATACTAACTAGCACAGCAGGTGGTGAAGAGATTGAAAAAAATTTATGATGATATGAAAAAAAATTATTCATATAGTTAAGGGAGAGGAAAATTTAATTGTGATGAGGGTGTTGAATTCAATAGTAGCAACAAAAAAATGGAAGGAAAAATAGTTGGTGATTAAGGACTGGGGGAAAGGAATGAAAGAGGGAGCACTTGATAGAATTCTGCACAGAGCATAATTTAATCATCACTAACACTTGGTTTAAGAACCATGAAAGAAGATTGTACATGTGGAAGAGACCTGGAGACACTAAAAGGTTTCAGATTTATCATGTAATTGTAAGATAGAGATTTTGGAACCAGATCTTAAACTGTAACACATTTTCAGAGGCTGATGTGAACTCTGGCTACAATTATTGATTGTTAACTGCAGATTAAGCTGGAGAAATTAGAAATAGGTAGGAAATCAAGGAGATGTGACCTGAAAAATTTTAAAGTGATATGGAGGGAGCATCAGGCAGCAGTTGACTGAAACAAGGGAAAGGGGTGCAGTTGAAGATGAATAGGTAGCTTTAAGAGATGAAATAGTGAAAGCAGCAGAGGATCAAATAGGTAAAAAGGCAAGACCTTGTAGAAATCCTTGGATATCACAGCAGATACTGAATTTAACTGATAAAATGAGAAATTGAAAAAATACAGTAAATGATGCAGGCAAAATGGAATACAGAAGTCTAGAAAAACTAGATTGACAGGAATGATTAAGTGGGGAGGGCTAGAGGACAAATGTAAGGATATAAAAGGGAACGTAACTAGGATAAAGGTATGTGATACAGTCACATTATTGTGAGTATCAACTATGTTCAACAACAGTGTGCAGTGACCACTTGCAGACCACAGGTGGCAGCACCAGCAGTGGAAGGTATATAAAATGAGTCGGGAGATGGGGAAAACAGTGCAGTCATTGTCATAATATGGAAACAGAGCAATTTATCTGACATCCAAATAGCATTATTGGCTTTTGGGTCAAGGGTGGAAACATTTAAAAAATGGTAAAGTTTGTAAACTGTTTATGTGTTGCCATGGTTAAAGTATACCATGTGTGTCAAATGGTTCTATCCAAAACTGGTACCAAGGCAGTGGTGGGGCACCAAGGGTCACAGATGACAGGGATGAATGTCAGCTGTGGAGATGTGTACATGCAAATAGATGTGCACCTGTTGAGTAGCTGACCACCTGTATGAACCAGCAGACTACCAACAGCATCTCCTCAATGATCATACAGGGAATATTGCTGTATATGGGCCTTCACAACAGGCTACTGGTTCAGGCACTCATACTGAGTGCTGTTCATTAGCAACAAAGGCTTTCATGCTTCATTGGACAGATGGATGCTGGTGTGTATGGCATGAAACTAAAACTTATGTAAGTAAACGTCATGCAACCAGAGGGAGCATTATGGTCTGCAGAGTATTTTCCTGGCATTCGCTCAGTGATCTCTTCATTCTGGAAGGCACAAGAGGTCAAGAGAAGTATGCATCAATCCTTAGAGACCATATCCACCACTAAGTGCAATTTGTTTTTCCTTGGCACAATGATATCTATCACACAGCTTGCAGAGCACATGTGTTGTTTGAGGAGCACCTTGGTAAGTTTACTATATGCACCTGGCCACCAAATTCCCCAGATTTAAACCCAACTGAGAATCTGCATGAGCACATCGATCAGTCTATTAGTGCCAGTGATCCTCAACCGAGAAACCTAGCACAGTTGTTCAAGGCAATGGGGTTGGCAAGACTCCACATCCCTGTTGTTACCTTCCAAAATCTCATTGACTCTTTTCCTGCATGTCTTGAGCTGCAAAATGTGTTTATTCAGGCGTTTGACAGGTGGTCACTTTAATGTTACTAGACAGGAAAATTAAGACATGAGGAGAAAATACAAACAACTGTATGAATATCAAGAGCTCATACCGAAAACCAGTGCTAAGCATAGAAGGGAAAGGTGGAAGGAGTATACAAAGGGACTATACAAGGGAAATGGACTTGAAGACAATATTGTAGAAAGAGAGTAGGACATTGATGGAGATAAGATAAGAGATATGATACTGTGTGAAGAATCTGACAGAACGACAAAAGACCTATGTTGAAATAATGCCCCTGAGTAGACGAGATTCTTCTGAGCTAGTGGATAGCCTTGCGAGAGCCAGCCAGGGCTTAATTTCGGCAGGAGCTTACCAGAACAGCATTCCAGCACTTCCCAGGGAACCTTTTTTAACTAATTTGGACAATTTGGTATCATAAATTTAAAACAGTACACATGTATTAAATAATTATTTAATTGGATAGATAAAAAATCTACTCACTAAGTGGCAATAGAACGCACACATAAAAGACTGTTGTGACTGGCAAGCTTTCAAAGCCAATGGCTCCTTCTTCAGGTAGTTAAACACTGTCAAAATGGAAGTAATCCTAGGCTAAAACTCCCAACAAATCTGATTATGCTCAGGCAGCAAGTACATGATCCAAACCAGTTTTATAAAGCTACTGCTATGCAGGTTTTCAAGGAAAAATACAATATGGCTAAGCAAACTTTTAAAACTGAAATTGTCAACCTAAGAAAGCAGATTAACAGCAAAACAATAGAACAGTCTGACAACATAAGCAAAGCATCTTGGAAACTGATTGACGGATACCGAAAAGGTCCCAACAAGATGAACATGGAACCACTCAGCATAAGACATGATTATAACATTATAAAAGACCCAGATACTATATGTAATATTTTTTAATAACTACTACATTTTTGGTGAACAATCAACCCATATTATAGATTCACAGGTAGAGACCCAATGCCATCTCACCCAGTGCACCGAATTTGAATTTATGGAAGTGAATGAGCAGGAGATTCGCAGGCCAATATACATGCTAAAGAAACAATTTTCATCTGGATGGGATGGTGTATCCAGTGCTATTACTAAACCGTGCTTAAAAGAAATCTCTAAACCTCTTACTCACCTGATTAATTGCAGCATTAGAGAAAACATGTATCCAACAGTTCTAAAAATGAGTGTAGTGAAACCAGTGTATAAAAAGGGAAGTAAGGAAGATGTCTCCAACTATAGACCAATATCATTAATTCCCACTTTTAGTAAGATATTCAAAAGCGTTATCCTCTCTCACCTAAGTGCCTTTTCACAAAACATAAACTTCTTGTAGATTCGCAGCATGGCTTCAAAAAAGATCTAAGTACAACCACAGCAGTTACATAGTTCATCCATGAAGTTAACTGTCTGTTGGACCAGAAGATGCAGACTGCAGGTATATTTTTGGACCTGACAAGAGCATTTGATACAGTAAACCATGGGGTACTTCTTAAAAAGCTAAAATCTTGTAGTGTTGGGGATCAAGCAATGAATCTTCTAACCACATACCTGCTGAATCATAAGCAAAGCACTAAATTGTCATACAAGCTAGATAATAAAATCATGAACTCCCAGTCCACCAGTGAACCTGTATTACAAGGTGTACCACAGGGCTCAATCCTTGGAACCTTTCTCTTCCTTATTTATATTAACGACATTGCACAACCCATTAACTACCATATTGTAAGCTATGCAGATGACATGTCAATCTTATTCTATGGGAGTGAATCTAATGAGCTAGAATCTCTTGCTACTAGTGGTGTAACAGAAGTAACAAAATACTTCAATGAGCAGGGACTCAAGGTGAATGTCACCAAATCTCAACTACTGACATTTAAAACAGGCAGTTCTCACCACAACAATATGAACAGTGTGTGTAATATCTCTGCAACAGAAAATGGTAACTGTAAATTCCTGGGTGTGTATGTTGATGAAAATTTGCGGTGGACGTACCACATTAATTTCGTATGCAGAAAAGTCAGTAGTGCCATATATATCCTCAGCCAGCTCGCAAAGATAGTTCCTAGCCAAGCACTGAAATTAGTATATTATGGAACACTTTACCCCTTTCTCAATTACGGAATTGAACTGTGGGGCTGTGCAGCTGATGTACATCTAAAAAGAACACTACTACTACAGAAAAGAGCAATAAGACATATACATGGGATGGGACATATAGATTCATGTCGTGAAGTGTTTGTGCAGCACAAATATCTGACAGTAAATTCTCTGTACATCTTCAAAATAGTTGTTTTTTTTATAAGTCAACCAACAGAAGCTATCAAGGGCAGTGATTTAAATGATCACAACACTAGAACAAAGTGTAACTATTTCCGTAACAGAACAACGTTAATAATGACTGACAGAAGTCCATACATCAGTGGTTTGATTTGGTATAACAAGCTGCCACACTCTCTAAGAACATACACAGGAAATGTTTTTAAAACAAAATTAAAACCTTTCTAATGGAAAAATGTTTATATTCTTTCAACGAATTTTAAGATAGTGATTGTAACACGAGGCATTAGCATATCAGTTGTAATGTGGTAAATGTAACAAAATAGACATAAGAAGCAACAGCTACAGAATATAGTGTATTTTATAAGTGTAAATATAACCATAGTATTAAGTCTGACATTTGCAAAAGCCATCATTATGATGGCTCCACGCAAAGAAAATGTAAATAAATAAATAAAAAAGAAGGGTTGAAGGGAAAGGAAGGAGGATGAAGGAAAATGATTGGAGAGGTCTAGGAGAAGGGGTAGATTTTGAGAAAGTCGCCCAGAACTGTGGGTCAGGGCAGACTTACTGTATGGGATGAGAACGAAAGATTGATTGTTGGGGACTGCATTGGACAAGATTCAAAAACCTGAGAACTTAAAGATCGAAGACAGGGTAATATCCTAGACACAGATTACTACTAAAACACTGTGCACGAGCTAATAAGAGTGAGAAGCTAAGTGCATTGTATGTAACAGAGGTGGAAGGGGCCAGTGCAAAATAGATGGGAAAGACAGTTAAAGATGTAGAAAACTAAAACGGAGTGAAGCAGAAAGTAGTTACAGTGAAGAGCAGCTGAGACAGTAGAAATTAACATAAATTAAGCCAAGATGGGTGGCGAGAACCAGGGACATGCTGTAGTGCTAGTTCCCACCTGTGAAGTGTCTGACACCTCTACATAGAAAGTCTGCCATCAAGATCCCATCCCTGTGATTCAAAATGACCTGCGGTCCCTCCTTAAAACCTCGGGCCCCTCACAAGGACTAACACATTATATTCCATATGCTCATCCTTTTGTTAACAGCCTGCAATGGGGCACCAGGTCAAATGCTTTTCAGAAACCTAGGAATATGGAATCAGCCTGTTGCCCTTCATCCACGGTATGCAGTATATGATGTGAGAAAAGGGCAAGTTGACTTTCACATAAATGATGCTTTGTGAAACCATGCTGGTTCTTGGTCTCAAGAAAATTTATTATATTCAAACAGAAAAAGTAAAGTGATTTTGGCAAACTGATGTTAGGGATGTTAGGGATATTGGTATGTAATTTTGTGGGCCCATTCTTTTACCCTTCTTATATACAGGAGTCATCTGCTTTTTTCCTATCCAGTCACTCAGGACTTTGTGCAGGGTGAGAGATTTATGATAAATGCAAGCTAGGTAAGGTACCAGTGTTGTAGACTTCTCTTTGTAAAATCAAATTGGGATTCCAATTGGACCTGGTGATTTATTTGATACAAACTCCTTCAGTTGTTTCTCTACGCCAGGGATGCTTATTACTATGTTGCCCAAAAAGGAGTTTGTTTGGTGGTTAAATGACAGAATGTTTGAATGATTCTCCTACGTAAACGATTTCTTGCATGATTCTCATGCATGAATGATTTCTGGTGTGATTCTCCTGCATGAACAATTTCTTGAATATGAAATTTAAAACTTTGGCTTTTGTTTTTCTATCTTCACCTGCCACTGGTCAACAAATAACTGGATGGAAGCCTTAGACTCACTTAGCAATTTTACACAGCATGAGAATTTTCTCAGGTTCTTCCACCTGATCTTTTGCTAAGTTATGGCAGTGGTAGTTGTATTCTTCATACAGAGATCTTTTCACAGATGCATGAATCTCTGCTAAACTTTGCTTGTCATCAGTTGCACATTCTCTTTTGAATCAGAGTGCAACACCCTCTGCTTCCTCAGCATTTTTCAAACTTAATTATTAAGCCATGATGAGTCTGTTCCATCCTTAATTCACTTACTAGGCACATAATTCTCCAGACTACAACTTACTATCTGCTTAAACTTTGCCCTTTAATTCCTCTATGTCCATCATATTGGAAATAAGGTATGCTAACAACTTCTTATCTGCTCTTTTTAGCAGAAACACTCTCCTAGCCTTCTTGATTGATTTATTAACTTTCGTAAACATAGTTGCTATAATGACATCATGATCCCTAATCCCCGTTTATATACTGAGGTTGCTGATAAGGTCCAGCCTATTCGTAGATAAAAGGTCTATGACATTTCCAGTGTCTGGGCTGCCAAAATAGCTGCTCAAAACATTTTTCAGAAAATGTGTTCGAAGGTACTTCACATAATTGCCTGCCTCTACCCTCCCACAATGAATCCATAGACATCCCAATCTACAGTTGGTAGGTTAAATTTGCCTCCAACTAGTACTGCATGATCTAGGTATTTATGTGATACTGACCAGAAAGTTTTTTTGAATGATGCTAGAACTGTCACAGTGGAATCAGGTAGCCAGTAAAAACATCCAACAATTAACTTGGTATTACGTAGACCTGTTATATGCAGCCAGATAACTTCACTGTAATTTAACACTGAAGCCAGCCATAACAAAACTATTCCACCTTCTGTGCAAGATGTATGAAAGAGACAGAATACCTCAGATTTCATGAACAATATAATTCTGTGGTAATTCCATCTAAATGATGATATGATATATGATGGAAATCACCAACAAGTGGTTTGTTACCAATAATCTTAATGAAATGTAGAAGCACAATACAGGTGAACAACTCATAATGACATGCAGACACAAAGACCAAGAGAGTAGAGTCAAAGATCATAACATCATAGATTAACGATAGTGTTCTAGTGGTTAATGGTCACCACAATTCCAATTCCAAATAAAGCAGGTGACAAGTGTGAGCACTACTGAACTGTTAGTTTAATTAGTCATGGTAACAAAATACTAACACAAATTATTTGCAGAAGAATAGGAAAACCGGTAGAAGCCAACCTTAGGGAAGATCAGTTTGAATTCTGGGGAAATGCAGGAACATGTGAGGCCATACTGATCATATGATTTATCTTAGAAGATAGTCTAAGGAAAGGCAAACCTATGTCTATAGCTTTTGTAGATTTGGAGAAAGCATTTGACAATGTTAACTGGAACACACTCTTTGAAATTCTAAGGTAGCAGGGGTAAAATAGAGACAGGAAGATCATATAAGTTTTACAGAAACAGCAGTTATAATAGTCAAGGGGCATAAAAGGGAAGCATTGGTTGAGAAGGGAATGAGACACGATTATAGCCTGTTCAAAGAAACAAAAGAAAAATCTGGAGAAGGAATTAATGTTCAGGGAGAAGAAATAAAAATTCTGAGGTTTGTCAGTGACATTGTGATTCTGTCAAAGACAACAAATGAGTTGGAAAAGCAGTTGGACAGAATGGACAGCATCCTGATAGAAGGATGTAAGATGAACATTAAAAAAATCAAAACAAGGGTAAATTAAATCAGTTGATGCTGAGAGAATTAATTAGGAAATAAGACACTAAACGTGGTAGATGAATTTTGCTATTGTGGGCAGTGAAATAACTGATGATAGCCAAAGAAGAGAGGATATAAAATGTAGACTGCAGTGATAAAAAAAGTGTTTCTGAAGGAAAGAAATGAGGTAACATCAAAGTGTTAGGAAGTCTTTTCTGAAGGTCTTTTCTGAAGGTGCGTGTCTGGTGTGTAGTGTTATATTGAAGTAAAATGAGGACAACACACAGTTCAGACAAGAAGAGAACAGAAGCTTTTGAAATGTGGCACTACAGAAGAATATTGAAGATTAGATGGATAGATCTTTTACTAATGAGGAGATATTGAATAGAACTGGGAAGAAAAGAAATTTGTCAGGAAGAAAAGAAATTTGTGGGGAGAAAAGAAATTTGTGGCACAAATTGACTAAAAGAATGGATTGATTGCTAGGACACATTCTGAAATATCAAGAGATCAACAGTTTAGTACTGCAAGGAAGTGTGGGGGTAAAATTTGTAGAGAGAGACCAAGAGATGAATACAGTAAGTAGGTTAAAAGGATGTAGGATGCAGTAGTTGCCCAGAGACGAAAAGGCTTGCACAGGATAGAGTAGCATGGAGAGCTGCATCAAACCAGTCTTCAGACTGAAGACCACATCATCAACAACACATTCTGTCACAGGCCACTTTCTCAAATACTTTTTACGAGACTGAAAGGAATTAGAGCTGGTTTGCTTATCTATAGCAGAAGTACTATTTTTAGTAATATAACAAATTTTGTAATCTCATTAGAGTTCTTCAGTTTCTTCCAGCATATTTGTTGAGCAGGTAGTCCATGGGTACACAGCTGGCTCATAGGGTCCAATGTGCACTATTAACTGACAGTGCATCTGTGGACTGTTCAACTATTAGAATTTGTGTTTTTGAAACTACTGTCTGTTGATGATGCAAGCAGTATCTGTACAAGTAAATTTAACACATATATATTTGATTGTTTATTACTGGATGCAATGCTTGAAACCATTATGACAAAGTAATCACTGAATTTGCGGGCCAATGATTTGAATGTGTCATCATTTCTTCCAAGGCTATTTTATGGGACTTCAATTTCTTTTCAGTTATTAGTTTTGTTAGCTTCTTGTTTTATAATGTTCCACATAGTTTTGCCTTATTCTTGCAAAATTTGAGCATAGTACATGAGTTCTGTTTTTTTAATGGCTGAGTTCAGAATTTGGCAATATCGATGGTAATGGAACTTCAGATCTTGACTACAGCTTGTTCTCTGAATCATGTAGAGCTCTCTCTTCCTAGTGGAAGATGCTTTAATCATAGGAGTTATCCATTCCATATAATTGTTTTTTATTAGTTTTTCCCTTATTTGTTTTAGGGGAAAACAAGACTCAAAATGCATATGAAAGTGTTTGAGAAAGAATTAAATTTTCCCTCAACTTTATAAATTTCTCCCCAACATTTTCTCAAGATCCCTCTTCTCTAAGATAGCATTGCTGTGTCTGGATCACAGGGTACCAGGTTCAATTCCCGGCCAGGTTAGGGATTTTCTCTGCCCAGGAATTGGATGTATGTGTTGTCCTCATCATTTCATCATCATCATCACTTATGACAGTGGCTCAACTGCACTGTGTGAAAAATTGAACTGTGTAAAAAACAGAACTTTGTATGGGCACTGATGACTGCACAGATGAGTGCCCCATAAACCAAATATCATCATCATCATCTTCTCTAAGATGCAAAGCATTCCACCATTATGCCTCATGGTAATCACTGAAGAGTACCAAGAGCTTATGGAACTGGAAGACTGCAGCATTTATCAGTCCACTACTCAGGAATCACAGGTGCACCAAGCTGGCTGAATGTCCTGAGGTGAGGTTCATCTGAGCTTAGACTTACAGCATGGACATCAAAAGAGTTCTGCAAATTTTTGGTATCCCAAGTCTGTTAGTCACATTCTCACAAAAGAATTATGAGCTCCTTGGAAATTTTTAAACTATTTATTACCTTTCACAGACTGTGTTCAATAAATCTCATCAAGAAGCCTTGATGGATAGTCAGTAAGTCAAGTTATATATTAGCAGGTACAAGCAGCCACTGCAGATAACTTTTGTAGAGAAACTTACTGCCAGATTAAAACTGTATGCTGGACTGAGACTCAAACCTGGTAAAATATATGCTGGTGGAAATAAAGCTAATGAGGCAGGTCATGAGTCATGCTCGAATAGCTCAGTCAGTAGACCACAAGTCCACAACAGGCAAATGTACCAAGTTTGAATTTTGGTCCAGAACACTGTTTTAATCTGCCAGGAAGTTTTAAATCAGTGCATGCTATGCTGCAGAGTGAAAATTCTTTCTGGAATTTTCTGTAAAGTATATAAGCAACACAATTACACATAGTCACACAGATTTGGTTGTTGTGTCACCCGCGACATGGTCATAGTGCACACAGCATGGCCTACATCTGAATGTTTCCAATAAGAGGTTACCTGCACATTTCCTTAAAAATTTGTTGCTACCAGAGTGATGTTTGTGATTTCAAATATTTTCATTAGACCTTTTTTGCAGTAAATTTTTCTGAAAGACAAAGTTGTCTAATAACTATAGAAAGAGCTTTGATAATCAGTAGAGAAAGAAGTGGCAGCTGATACAGCACAAAGGCTAGCAGTCTTATTAAATTTGTACCTTTCCATCGAAAGAAGCTTGTTAAATTAGCTTATCACAACAAGATATCAAAAGAAATTGGAAGTATTTCAACAGGTATGCTGTGTATGAGAGAACATCATTTGTAGATATGGAACAGATACACCTAAATGGATACAAGGATTGCAGTTGTAATATAGGCCATGGCCCTTAATGAATCTTATGAAACAGCTTGCTAAATGTTCTTCAGTATCAGGATTGGAAACACAAGATATTACTGTTGACATTCTATAGGGCCCTTAACAAGTTCTGAATTTCATTAAGTAGATAGACAGTGTGCTCATAAGTGTTGAAATGTGGTTTGACAATGCAGCCATGACATGTAATTACAGAACAGTTTTATTCATAATTCAGTGCATGAAGAATAACATAGAACTACTGCCAATTCTATTGAAAATATTGCATAGCAACACCTATGGCCACCAAAGATATTGCATGGTAGTAAAATTTCAATCCCAACATGCTCCCTCAATGTTTACAGACAGTTATAGATTAAGAAATGTCTCTTCATTTGTGGTTTTAGGATTAATCTTTCCTAAACCCAGCTCCTTTATTAATGTTGACAGTTGAGTTGCTTCTTTTGCTGTTTTGGTGAGACTCATGTACTCAGCTTCAACTGATGAAAGAGCAGTGACTCTCTGATTGTGTGAATATCATGAGACTGCTAATCTGAATAAAGTGAAGTTGTAGCCCACATATGACATCCTATCGACATTGGAACTTCACCAATCAGCACTGTGAAACAAAAGACTCCTTCCTTTTCGTTGATGTAGTTCAGTTTCTTGTTTATGGTTGCTTTGAGGTGCCTAAGTATTCAATTAGCTGCTTGCCAGTGAACAAAATTATGGCTGTCATTGTACTAGCTTAGCTTACTGACAGCATAGGATATGTAGGATCGAGAACTGAAGGTAATATATGGTAATGATTGGAGCATTGACCTGTATTCTCAACACTCATGCATCAATGCTCCAACCAGTTGTCTGAATGGATAATGAGTACTATGTTCTGTATCCATAGTTATTGCACTCAACTTATTACAAGTTGTCAATGGCAACCTCCCTGGCTTGCAGTCATCCATTCTGAACTGGTGTAAAACTTCTCTGATATAAATACTTAAATATAAGGTAATTTTCTCAATAGATTGATTTGCTTTGAAGTCCATATAGCACCTTGTGGCATCAAGATCCTTGACAGCAAATCTGAGAGATAACTCATCCTTGATTTGTTTTGTCCTTTCTGGGTCCGCTGAATTATAATGTCACCCACATAAACATGTAGGGAGACTTGACATTCTCCTGAACTGTCTACAAAGGTGCATCAATCTGAATTTGTGGGTTGTATTTAGCTTGGTATATTATCATTGATCAACTTGACTCAGCCCGTAAATGGCTTTTCTAAGTTTACACTCTTTATCACTGTATTTCAATGATTGGAGCATATCACTTGCCCTCTTGACTATATGATTGTCTTTCTCAACAGCTTTCATCATTTTTAAGAATTTGACCAGTGAATCTGGTTGTTCCATGAATATTTTTGTGTTAATTTCACTATCAAGAAACGGAGTGGTGATATCCAGTTGTGAGACATAAAAGTCAAATTTGACAAACAAAATCATGAGCAGTTTAAATGACTTGATTCTTGCAATTGGAGAGATTTACTTATTTCATGTTCCATAGATCCATATGGGAACATATCTCTTGATATAGAACGAGTCAAGATTTTTACAGATTATTGTTTTGTGCACAGATACATTGATCTTATCATTAGATTAAAGAAACTGTGAAGTATAGCATATACCCTTACATATTAATTAAGATACAGGACATCTGAAAGAATATACAGTCACACATAAATTTGGGTATTGTTCTTAAGTTAAACAGGTGTCATATACAGACATACATAAATTTGGGTATTGTATTAAGTTGCACTGTACTTACAGAATATGATTAATCAATTGTAGAGGTCACACAGTAAGGTTTAAGCACAAACAAGAGATTCTAGGCATTTTTGCTAAGAAATTCATCAATACTGTAACAAGATTCCTCTAAAAGGAACTGCTTCAGATTTTCTTTCAAATTTTGGCATGTTTCCAACCAGTACTTTAATGTGTGGTGGTAGGGCATTAAATATCTTGGTGCCACTGTATAAAACCCCCTTCTGGACCATACTTTTCGTTTTTAGCTCATAACGGATATCCAGTTTCCTTCAGGTGTTATAACTGTGGTATGAGCTATTGATTTTGAACAATTTGCTATTTTTTGAAACAAAGCACATCAGGGAAAAAATACAGGGTGATTCAAAAAGAATACCACAACTTTAAAATTGTGTATTTAATGAAAGAAACATAATATAACCTTCTGTTATACATCATTACAAAGAGTATTTAAAAAGGTTTTTTTTTTCACTCCAAAACAAGTTCAGAGATGTTCAATATGGCCCCCTCCAGACACACGAGCAATATCAACCCGATACTCCAACTCGTTCCACACTCTCTGTAGCATATCAGGCGTAACAGTTTGGATAGCTGCTGTTATTTCTCGTTTCAAATCATCAATGGTGGCTGGGAGAGGTGGCCAAAACATACCCCCATAAGAAAAAATCGCAGGGGGTAAGATCAGGGCTTCTTGGAGGCCAGTGATGAAGTGCTCTGTCACGGGCTGCCTGGCGGCCGATCCATCGCCTCGGGTAGTTGACGTTCAGGTAGTTACGGACAGATAAGTGCCAATGTGGTGGCGCTCCATCCTGCTGAAATATGAATTGTTGTGTTTCTTGTTCGAGCTAGCTCTGCGAGTCGATTTTCCTGGGCTGCGAACAAATGCTTGCTGGATGCTACATTTTCATCACTCGTTCTCGGCCGTCCAGAACTTTTCCCTTTGCACAAACATCCATTCTCTGTAAACTGTTTATACCAACGTTTAATACACCACCTATCAGGAGGTTTAACACCATACTTCGTTCGAAATGCACGCTGAACAACTGTCGTCGATTCACTTCTGCTGTACTCAATAACACAAAAAGCTTTCTGTTGAGCGGTCGCCATCTTAGCATCAACTGACGCTGACGCCTAGTCAACAGCGCCTCAAGTGAACAAATGTACAACTAAATGAAACTTTATAGCTCCCTTAATTTGCCGACAGATAGTGCTTAGCTCTGCTTTTTGTCGTTGCAGAGTTTTAAATTCCTAAAGTTGTGGTATTCTTTTTGAATCATCCTGTATATTGGGGAGGTGGTGTAAGGATTTGTAGAGCTCTAAACAGATCCCTGCAAGAGTGCCTAGGATGTACTACACACATAATTCTTATTGCTCACTTCTGCACATGGAACACTTTTTTTGCTATTGGTTGATTTCCCCAAAATATTATACCATAGGCCATAAGTTGGTGAAAATAGCCAAAATATGCAGATTTTATTGTGCTCATTTCCCTAGTGTCTGAAATTATTCTTAAGGCAAACATAGCTGAGCTTAGCCTTTTGCACAGATCTTGAATATGGTGGTGCTACTTCATTTTGCTATCTATATGCAGACCCAAGAATTTGGAGGACTCAACCTTCAAAATCTCATGCTCACCCATTTTTAGGTTCATTTCATTAGTAAAATTTGTGTTTGAAGAGAAATGAATGTAATTTGACTTTTTTAGGTTGACTGCAAGGCCATTGGTTTCAAACCAGTTTGTCAAATCTGAAAAAGCTTTATTTGCAGCCTCATTTGACACATTCCCTGAGAGACTATTAACTGATAGAAGTGGTGTCATAAGCAAACATGAGTATTTTCGCATATTCTGTACATAGTGCTAAGTCATTTATAAATATTAGAAAGAGCAGTGGGCCCAATACTGAGCCTTGGGGTACTCCTGCAGTAATGGAGCCCCATTCTGAAGATACCTGGCCACCATGCAGTCCTTCCACGATTACTTTCTGCTTTCTATCACACAGATAGGATTCAAGCCACATGCCTACGGTTCCATCCATTCCTAGGGTCTTGGCTTTACTCAAGAGAATATGGTGACTTACATTGTCAAAAGCTTTTGACATGTCACAAAATATTCCAACCCTCATCATATTATTATTTATGGCTTCCATAACATTGTCAACAAAGGCATATATTGCATCCACGGTTGATATCCCTTTCCGAAAGCCAAAGTGGCTACTGCTGAGGATGTTATATTTACTAAGATGCTCAACCATTCTGCTATGCATCAATTTCTCTAGTACCTTGGAGAAAACTGATAATAATGAAATTGGTCGATAGTTTGTAGCCTGTCTTTTCTCCCTTTTTATAAATTGGTCGTATAAGCCCATATTTTAGCCTGGTGGGAAAAACACCTTCTTCCAATGACGTATTACTAATATGGCAGAGGACTGTACTTATTTCTTAACAACAGTATTTCAGTAACTTGCTGGAAATGTTGACAACTCCAGCAGAATTTTTACATTTTAAAGACATAATTATTTTTTCTAATTCTATCACTGTAGTTTTTCGAAGATGCATCTCATCTATTTTGTTAGTTAAGGTGTTATGCAAGTATTCTGTAGCTTTCTTTACAGAACCCTGGCATCCAATTCGGTTGGTGACTATTAGGAAATGATAGTTAAAGATGTTAGCTACCATTTCGGGAGCATCCACTGAATGGCTCCCAGTTCTTAAGCTAATCACTTCTTTGGCAGATAGCCTTTTCCCCGTCTCGCTTTTAACATATTTCCATATGGTTTTCATTTTGTTATTTGATTTGTCAATTTTCTTTTTTAGATACATACTTTTAGATTTCTGGATCACCTTCCTTAATATCTTAGAGTACACTTTATATTGCCCCATCACTGCAGTATTGTTAGACTGTCTGGCTGAGGCATACAATTTCCCTTTTTGTTTTACATGAAATTTTGATGCCCTGGATAACCCATGACTTAAATGCAGGGTTACATTGATTTTCTCTGACTCTTTTATTTGGAAACACCTCCTCAAAAAGATTTGCTGTTAAATGAATAAATACATTAAATTTTGTGTTGACATCTGCTGAGTTGAACACTTCAGACCAGTCAACTAACTGTAGCTTCTGCCTGTATGTCTCCATTGTTTCTTTATTTATTGGTCTCACATTTTTCCAGATAGCTTTTGGTTTTTTGTTAAGATTTAAATGGGGGATTGTCAGAAGTATAGCATCATGGTCTGACAGCCCATTTAGGACTTGACTGACTGTCAAGCTACTGTGCCTAGACTTATCAACAAACACATTATGAATTAGAGTACTGGAGTGGTCAGTTACCGTAGTGGGAAATTCATCTACTTGCATTAGAATGTAACAGCTGATTAGTTGCTCCAGCTCCATTCTGTCATAACTTTTATTCGGAAAATTTACATTAAAGTCGCCTAATATTATGATTGAAATGTTTTTTCTGTACAATTGTGATAACATTGCTTCAATCTGTTTGAGAAAGATTCCAAGATTCCCTGCAGGTGCTCTATAAATTGATAATATGACTACTGATACACTATTTGTTGCCAGTTCTATACCACACACTTCAAAGTGCTGCTCAATACAAAATTTGCTTACATCAAGAGTTCTAAATACTACATTATTTCTAACATAAATCACTGTTCCGCCCCTCTCCATGTTGGATCTGCAATATTGTGATGCTAAACTGAATCTGTCTAAGCACAACATCTGAATAACATAAGTGACATGATGTTCAGTGAAGCATAGTATATCCGGTTGCTTTTCTCTTTCAATATAATTTATGTTTATTAGTAGCTGGTCTAGTGAATTTTTAAGTCCTTTTAGGCCAATGTTCTGATAGAAAATTGTGAGTGGTTTAGTCTTTCTTAAATCTGCACCATTTTTGCGATTAGGCTTACTTGGTATCAGGGTACTTTCACTGTGGACGTGTAGGCCTACTGTTGGTTTGGCCTTCGGAGCTTCTGCTATATCCTCTTCCTCTGCACTTAAGGATACCAAAAATCCTCCTGGAGTCAGGAAGTTGTCTTTCTTCTTGACTGCTTCACCACTTTTATGGTCACTACTGGAGATTCCAATGCTTCTGTCTGGCTGGTGTGTTGAACAGTCTGTATGTTGCTGGCACAGGATACAGTATTTAAGTGAGTTGGCAAATCAGTTGAGAACGAACTGTTTTCGTAAATTAGGGTACTTAGTTCGATCTTTTCTGTAATCAGTTCGTTTAATCTTTCACACAAAAATCGCTTCCCCTCATAGTTCAAATGTAATCCATGTACAGTATGCGTGCATTTATCTAATGTCCCTGTATCCAAAATCGAACATTTTTCATATCTTGAACAAAGCAGTTTAATCCTTACATTTGTTTTTCTGATCTCTTTGTTAACACACGAATGGTATGTTAAATCATGCCGATGTGGAATGGTAGCAACAACAGTATTTTTAGATTTGTTTTGTTCTAGAAACATGGACAAGCCTTCGACACAGGTCTCAGCGTCATTAAACGTCACGTCATTTGCGTCAGCTATACATACGATGAAATCATTGTCCAGCAACATTTTGAGTTCTAATTCTATATTTGCTACGATGTTTTTGGTTCTTGCTCCTAGCTTCACCACGCTGCTTACTTGGATTTTATTGTTCACATTTTGCAGGGTTTCCGCTAACTTTCTTCCGTGGCTATCAGCAAGCAAGAGAATATAGCACTTCGATTTGGATTTCGGAGTGAATTTACAGTTGTCATCACGCAGTTTATTGAGCTTGTTTATCTCGTTAACTGTCTTCTTTCCACTTGTCTCGACCGTTTCACTACCTTTAGTTACAGGGCTTCGATTTATGTAGCAATTTTCTTTAGTGACCTGGTTTGTTTTGGTACTTACTCGCTGTTTATGGAGTTCATTGTCCTTAGTGTGTTCGTCACTATTTGTCGACAGTACGGTGAGTCTGTTTTTTTTTTTTTTCCGGCGAACACAATATCATTTGCAAAGTTAGATACATGTTTTGCACATCCTTTCCGCTTCTCGAGATTCTCTACAGCTCCAATTTGCAATTTACTTACAGTTTTATCGTTAGGAAACGACACACCTTCTGCAGCTTGGTGTTTTCATTTCGTAGTTGCGAAATTTCACGTCTTAGGACTTCCACGAATTTTTGTATACTTGAAACGCGTTCGTTTAATTTCGCTATTTCACAGTCACACTTCCCACAATTTCCTTTTTATACGGCAAAACTGTAACTTTTTTTCGCTTGATCACTATGAACAACCACACTAGACGCCATCTTGCCCATAAATTCAATTCCAGACGATGAATTCTTGTGCAACTATTTCTCCTTTTCTTCTCATTAAAGACCCATTACTTTTTGTATTTGTTCCTCACAACAGTCCTACAGTCAATGGCTCCTTCATTTGTTGGCCTGTCTACAATGTCTCAGGTATAATTTTTGTACAAGTGACCTGATCTCATCATTTATGGCCTGAGACACTCTCAATGATCTGAACCATATAAAGCATAACTGATCTTTACCTCTATTTCATTTGTAGTGATGTCAATAACATGAACTGAAACATCTGATGAGTCTACACTTGGCACAGACTGTTAAACAGCTGTAACACTTGAAGAATTATTGTCTTCACCACATGTCAAGTCATTGTCGGGGCTGAATTCTTGGCATGTACAGATTGAAAATTCATCTCCTTCAAACCCATAGAATGGTTCATCATCTGACAATGGCTCATCAATGTTCATATCACCATTTAATTCTCCTCCAGATGATGCATCTATTTGTTGATGCATCTATTTGTTGATAATTTGGTTCATCTTCATATGTTGTTGTTATTGTGGTCTTCAGTTCAAAGACTGGTTTAATGCAGCTCTCCATGCTACTCTATCTTTTGCTAGTCCCTTCATCTCCAAGTAACTACTGCAACCTACATCCTCCCTTCCCCTCTAATACTAAACTGGTGATCCTTTGATATCTCAGAATGTATCCTATCAACTGATCCCTTCTTTGGTCAGATTGTAGCAAAAAAAATTTTCTCTCCATTTCTGTTCAGTGCCTCATTAACCACATGACCTACCCATCTTCTTCAGCATTCTTCTGTAGCACCACATTTCAAAAGCTCCTCTCTTTTTATCTCTACTGTTTATCAATCCTATTTCACTTCCATACATGGCTACACTCCATACAAGTACTTTCAGAACAGACTTCATGACACTTAAATCTATATTTGATGTTAACAAATTTCTCTTCTTCAGAAACACTTTTCTTGCTATTGCCAGTTTACATTTTATATCCTCCCTTCTTTGGCCATCATCAGTTGTTTTACTGCCCAAGTAGCAAAACCCATTTACTGTACTACTTTAAGTGTCTCATTTCCTAATCTATTTTGCTGAACATCACCTCATTTAATTCAACTACATTCCATTTTTCTTGTTTTGCATTTGTTAATGTTCATCTTATATGCTCCTTTCAAGACACTGTCCATTCCATTCAACTGCTCTTCCAATCCTTTGCTGTCTCTGATAGAATTACAATGTCATCGACAAACCTCTTACTTTTTTTTATTTATTCTCCCTGTACCTTAATTCCTACTCCAAATTTTTCCTTTGTTCCCTTTACTGCTTGCTCAATGAACAGATTGAATAACATCAGGCATAGACTACTGTCTTACTCTCTTCTCAAACTTTGCATACCTTTCATGCCCCTCTACGCTTGTAATTGCTATCTGGTCTCTGTGCAAATTGTAAACAGCCTTTAAGTCCCCATGGATTGTGTTCCTGAAAAATATGTTAGAACATCCTATTTTTCATTCTTTCAGAGTATAATAACATATGGAATTATTTTGTGGGGGAACTCTAGCTGTGTACACGACATATTAATACTGCAAAAAAAAGCTATTAGGATAATCACTGGTTCTGCATATAAGGCACACTGTAAACCATTGTTCTGTGAACAGAAAATCATGACTGTTATAAACTTGTACATATACTATGTTCTAATTTATACGAAGAAGAAATTACCAGAAACAAAAACCAGAGAAAATGTACACAGCCACAATACAAGAAGGAATAGGTGCCTCTATATTCCTTACCACAGGTTGTCAAAGTCACTCAACAGCTACGAAATCATGGGGTACAAATTATTTAATAAACTTCCTCAATCTGTTCAAGAATTACCTGAACAATTATTCAAACAAACAATTCATGACTGGCTAGTCCTCCACCCATTCTATGACATAAGAGAATTTATCAACTGTAATATAATACTATAATGTTAACAAGAAACCTGTTGTTTCTTTCAAACTATTAATTGTATTTTAGTATGTATATGACGTTGTCTATTGCTGTAATGGCCGAATGACAATAAAATTATTATTATTATTATTATTATTATTATTATTATTATTATTATCATGTTTTACCCCTGCTACCCTCAGAGTTTCAAAGGGAGTATTCTAGTCTACATTGTCAAAACCTTTCTTTAAGTCTGCAAATCTTATAAACATTCGTTTGCCTTTCCTTAACCCATCTTCTATGAGAAGTCATAGTGTCAGTATTGCCTCATGTGTTCTTATATTTCTGCAGAACTCTGTTCATTCTTCTGTAAGGAATTTCTGTTAGTATTTTGCAACCGAGACTCATTAAAATGATAGTTTGGTAATTTTCACATCTATCAGCACCTGCTTGCCTTGGAATTTGCATTATTGTATTCTTCTTGAAGTATTTTGCCTGCCTGATACATCTTGCTCACAAGGTGGAAGTATTTTGTTACAGCTGGCTCTCCCAAGACTGTCAGCAGTTCTAACAGAATGTTGCCTACACCCAGGGCCTTCTTCTGACTTAGGTATTTCAGTGCTCTATCAATTTCTTCATGCAGTATTTTATCTCCCATTCCATCTTCATCTATATCATCTTCCATTTCTATAATATTGTCCTCAGGTACATCTCCCTTGTGTATACCCTCTATATATTCCTTCTGCCTTTGAGCTTTCCATTCTTTGCCTAGGAATGATTTTCCATATGAACTCTTCATACTCATACTCTTTTCTCCAAAGGTCTCTTCAGTTTTCCTGTATGTTGTATCTATCTTCTATCTTTCCCCTGTATATGCTTCTAAGTCCTTACATTTGTCCTCTATCCATTCCCAATTAGCCATTTTGCACTTCCTGTCAATCTCATTTTTTAGATGTTTGTATTCCCTTTCACCTGCTTCATTTACTGCATTTTTATATTTTCTCCTTTCAGGAGTTAAATTCAATATATCTTGTGTTACCCATGGATTTCTACTAGCCCTCATCTTTTCACTTACTTGACCCTCTGCTGCCTTCACTGTTTCCTCCCTCAAAGCTACCCTTACCTTCTACTGTATTCCTTTCCTATGTTCTTGTCAATCATTCTCTAATACTCTTCCTGAAACTCTCAACAACCTCTGGCTTTTTCAGTTTATCCAGGTCTCATCTCCTTAAATTCTACCCTTTTGCAATTTCTTTAGTTTTAATCTACATTTCATAACCAATAAATTGTGGTCAGAGTCCACATCTGCTCCTGGAAATGCCTTACAATTTAAAATCGATACCACAATTTCTGTCATACCATTATATAAGCAATCTGAAAACTTCCAGTGTCTCCAGGTCTCTTCCAGGTACACAACCTCCTTTCATGATTCTTAAACCAAGTGTCAGCGCTGATTAAATCATACTATGTGCAAAATTTTACCAGGTGGCTTCCACTTTCATTCCTTCTGTCCAGTCTGTATTCACCTACTATTTTTCCTTCTCTTCCTTTGTCTACTATTGAATTCCAGTCCCCCATTACTATTGAATTTTCATCTCCCTTAACTATCTGAATAATTTCTTTTATCTCATCACATATTTCTTCGATGTCTTCATGATATGCAGAGCTACTTGGCACATAACCTTGTACTACCATGATGGCTGTGGATTTCATGTCTATCTTGACTACAATAGTGCATTCACTAAGCTGTTCATAGTACCTTATCCATGTTCCTACTTTCTTATTCATTATTAAACTTACTCCTGCATTACCCCCCATTTCACTTTGTATTTATAACCCTTTATTCTTGTGACCAGAAGTCCTGTTAGTCCTGCCAAGGAACTTCACTAATTTCTACCAAGTCTAACTTTAAATACCCATTTCCCTTTTGAAATTTTCTAATCTTTCTGCCTGACTAAGGGATCTGACATTCCTTAGTCCAATCTGTAGAACACAAGTTTTGTTTCTCTTGATAATCACAACCTCCTGAGTAGCCCCCTTCCAAAGGTCGAAATGAGGGGCTATTTTACATCCAGAATATTTTACCCAAGAGGATACCATCTTCGCTTGACCATACAGTAAAGCTGCATGCCCTCAGGAAAAATTAAGGCTGTAGTTTCCCCTTGCTTTCAGCTGTTTGCAGTACCAACACAGCAAGGCTGTTTTGGTTGATGTTACAGACTGTTGCCTGTGCACTTACTAGAAAGGTTGCTGCCCCTCTTTAGGAACCACTCATTTGTCTGGCCTCTCAACAGATACCCCTTTGTTGCTGTTGCATCTATGGTGCAGCTACCTGTATCTCTGAGGCATGCAAGCCTTCCCACCAACAGCAAGGTCCTTGGTTCATTCGGTGGGTGGGGATCTTCATATAAGTCCATAGTTTGTTTGGGCACACAACTGTAGTGATCAAGGAATTTCACATCTCTTGATGTGAAACCTGTGATCACTTGATACCCACACATCATAGGCTTTTTAACGATCAGAATAACCTATAAAAATCCCTTGTTTACCTTCAGGATCAAACTTTCCTTTGTTTAGCAATTTATACAAGGTTACAACTTTTTGACCAAATGTGTGAAGGTGATCAGGTTTTCTCTTCAACCACTTCTAATATGGAGTTTCATCAAACATCCTTTAGATAAGCAACAGTTTCAGATGTAGGTAGCTGTATTGATGGCTTTGGCCTAAAATGATTATATTAGTCCTGACTTGAGCAGCATACAGTGAACCACATTGAACGACAAATGGTTCTTTCATTCAGCAACACCATTCTGCTGTGTTGTGTATGAAACCGTTAGATGTTACTGTATTCTTCAATTCTGCTGGTGGAGTCCCTTCTTTCAGTGCAGTAATACTTACCATTGTCTGTGTGGAAATACTTAATTTGATGACCAGTCTCATTGTCTCTTAGGTTTTAGATTTCAACAAATTTGTCACGACTTCCTGTTTATGCTGAAGGAAAAAAAGATTTGGTACTAACTGTTGTAGTTGTCTATAAAGGTCACAAAAAATCTCATAAGACCTTGGGATGTTTCTCTCATTGGCACACAGATATCAGAGTTAATTGACTTCAGAAGTTCATTTGAGATCCCTTCTTGTTTAATGAAGGGAGTGGATGTGATTTATACTGTAATTGTAGTGCATCTAGTTAGATGAACATCACTGCATTTCAGACCTATCACATAGCCATTTTTGAGAATTTTGATCATATGATTTTAAGTGGCCTAATCAAGCATGCCAGATTTGCACATCACTTTTCATAACTTTCAGCTTGGCAATGAGAAATGCCTTTGGACCATTTCCTTGTAAGTAAAACAAGTAACTGTATCTATTTGCAGTCAGCTTGACTTTAGCATTAGTATTTCATACAACTGCACAAGTTTTGTCAAATGTCACAATGTTGTTCACAAACTTAGCCACGGAAATGAGAGGGGAAGTGTGTTGGGCCCACAACCTGGTGGAACTGATTTATGAAATCAAGTCTGTGTTTGCTTTTCTGTCTACCAGTGCATGCAGATTTTTCAGCAGAGGGCACTTTACCTTCCCCAGCCACTGTAGGTCTGTCTCCAAAAACATATCCCCAAGTGTTCTTTTTTTTTTTTATAAACAGTGCTATTACCTGTATTGACTGTGTGTTGTAATTATAATATGACTGCATTTCCAGTCAAACTCTGTGTGCAGCAATCACATGCAGTATATTCATCATGTTAATGAATTTGGCATATTCTGCATTTTTAAGCTTATGAATTTAAGTTTTATCTAATCAAAATATGTTGGATTTGACAATCATGTAGACTGGGCCCATAACCTGATGGGACATGGTCTGACAAAATAGGTACAATGCCTAAATACAGAACAACTTTATTCATAATTTGCTACATGGAGAATAAACAGAAAACTAACAGTCAACTTGAAAACACATGCCATGGTTTTGTAGGCACCACAGATACTACATGATGGTAGAACTTGAATCTCAACAATAATACTCAGTGCACCAAGGGGGGGGGGGGGGGGGGGCGCAGTGGCTAGCACACTGGACTCGCATTCGGGAGGACGACGGTTCAATCCCACGTCCGGCCATCCTGATTTAGGTTTTCCGTGATTTCCCTAAATCGCTCCAGGCAAATGCCGGGATGGTTCCTTTGAAAGGGCACGGCCGACATCCTTCCCCGTCCTTCCCTAATCCGATGAGACCGATGACCTCGCTGTCTGGTCTCCTTCCCCAAACAACCAACCAACCAATAATACTCAGCATAAATAACTGAGAAGTGATTACATGTCAAGATTTCAATACTTATTCCAATCTGGATAGCCCTGATCAAAGGCACCTTGAGTTATTGATGTGGAGCTGTGCTTTCAGCCCCACAGCAACTTTCCAAACAAGAACAGAAAGACAGTGCAACAGTAATAGATAATTTATTTCCAAATTCAACTTAAATAGATGTGAACCCTATAATAAAGGGCTTACCTAATGCTGAAACTCAAATGACAGCTATAAAGCACCCTTGTCAGTACAGATTAACTGAGAAGGGAATTTTATGTTTATAATAGTAGAGTACACAGTTTTTAACACAACAAGTTCCTTTCATAGAACTGTAAACTCTGATTGTTACAATATTCAAGGAAAATTTACAGAATGAAAAATGGAAAGAATTTTACACCAAACATATAGTGCCTAAGAAATTTAATTATTTCCAAAACAATATTCTTAAAATGCTATCATCCCCATTTTTATCATTTCCATCCATCTAATTACCCAAAAATATGAATGTGACATCGTTACAATAAGATGACAGGTTTTGAGATTTATGTCTTTTAACAAAGCACCATATGCTGACAGTGGAGATGGTATGTTGAATTATCAGTGTTAACTAGACTCTAAATACTCATCTTTATGTGCAGAGTGAATGGTTCTAGAGTGTTCCCATATAAATAGCTTGGCACTTCTTTTTAATCCTTCCATTTTACTTAAGTTATGTGCAACATAAAATTATATAGTCTAGTCATCCACTGAGTCTACACAAAACAAATCATAGGTAGACAACCCCACACATGTATGTATTTGTAACATAATAATAGTTAGCTTTGTATGTACCATTATTGTAAAATTCTGGTAGTACCGGTATTAACCTCATCACTTTCTAAATTTTTTAAAAATTATAACTTATTTAACCTTTCTGTTGTTAATTAACAACATTATAAATTATTGAGAAATTTACAAATTTTTGTCACAATCATATGGCTCTTTTAGATTAATCATCTTCTAAATTTCTTTTACACACTATTCTACTGATATTGGGCACTAACACTTGCTCATTACTTAGTATGTTTTACTTACATGCAGTTTAGTTTTGTGAAATGAGTCCACTTTTATATTAAAAAAAAAGAACAGAATTATATCACACTGAACAACAACATACAGTATGCAAAACATTCACATTATACAGATCCACATAAATCAGTTGTGTACTGTTTAATGCATGAGAATAAAGAATTATCTCTTTATTTCAAAAAAGCAATCTTTTCAATCATGCATGCATTGGCGTTGATTGGTTTAGTTTGTTACACTAACAGATATTTCACCATATTCGTGCTGATTCAGTTACATCCCAAGTTTTCATTTAGAACGGGTCACTGACAATTACAATGGAATATGACAGAAATGGTGGCTAACAACTGGGCTCAAAGTATCTCAACCTAGGAACAGAGAACTTATTTGATGCAGATGACTAGTTATGAACCTGATGTGAGGAAGCATAACCAGCAATATTGCAAAATTCTTCATGAAAAATTCAAAATTCCAAGAACAAGGCAAAGGCAATTGGAGCATTATTAGGCTTTTACTTAGACAGACCAAGCTTCTATTTGTGACATCAGAAATTTCATTAGGTCACTAAATAGCAGAAACTATTAAGATAAGATAAGATACTTTATAGTCACATAACATGTTTTTATACAATCATTCAACTGAGAACATTGGTGACTCATCAGTCTTTAACCTAAATTGTTACAGTATTTTATATACTACAGGATATACATAATACATACATTGCTTATTATAATAAAAATACAACATTATATTTTAAATCTTTTCGTATCTCATCGAATCATTACCGTAGACTTCACACACCTATATGAAATATGAATGTACTGAACGGAATTCAAACCACCATTCAAACTATAATTCTATATATAAACATGAATATGCACTGAATGTGTATACATGTATCTATATGGCTTCGAAAGTATGCCATTTGTACTTGTATCCTTGCTCCCTGTTCCTATTTATAAATTCTTCTAAACTACAACATTTGCTTTTTATTCACTTAGAAATTCTTCTAGACTATAATAACATTTGCTTTTTAGGTATGTGCCAATGGTCTCCAATGTGGATTCCCCAGATATTGACCTTATTTTATTTCTGATCCTCAGAGCCATGTAATTTGGAGTATTTTCATATAATGTGAGTCTGTGACAAGATAGCATGTATTTCAATTTATGTCTAGTTTCATAGGCATGTGTGAATGTATTTCCTTCAAACAGATGTGAGTTTTTCTGTTCAAAGAGAAGTATTTCATATATGAAGATGGAAGGGATTGTCATGACGTCCAGGCTTTCGAATAGTGCTTTGCATGAATGTCTACTATTAGTTCCTGTCATTGCTCAGTTGTTTTTTTTTATTTATTTTTTTTATTTTAAAAAAGAGGTTTGAAGGAGGTTTGTCTTTTCAGCGCCCCAAAAAATTATTCCATATGTTATAACTGTTATGAAATACGCGTGGTATACAATTTTCTTCAATGTTTAATCCGTTACTTTGTGTAGTACCCTCATTGCATAAACTAAACTATTTAATCTCTTCAGTAAAGTGTCCACCACATGATTGGTCCATTGCAAGTTTTTATTTAAAGTTATCCCAAGAAATTTTACAGAATCAACTGTGGTCAATTTTTTACCTGAATACTCTATTTGCAATATACATTCAGTAGTTTGTTTGGTCCTGAAGTGTATGATTTGGGTTTTTGCAAGATTTAATTTCATAGCATTATTTTTTGTCCATTGTTCAAGTTCTTGTAGAGTTTGTTTCATGTTCCACACTAATTCTTCAGTGTTTTTGCAGCAGACTACAGCAGTTGAGTCATCTGCTTAAAGTATTGTATCTGTATTTACTTTGCTAGGCATGTCATTTATGTAATATAAGAACAGAAGTGGTCTTAATATTGAGCCCCCTGGGCACATCTGCTTATATTTCTTTCCAGCTAGAGCAAGTTTTCTCTCCCTTTTGATGTATCACCACCATTTATGTCTGTTTTTGAGATGAGATGAAAACCATATTATAGATTTTCCATGGAAGCCATAGGTACCCAATTTCTGGAGCAGTAGCTTATAGTTTACTGTGTCAAACACCTTTTAGAGGTCACAAAAAATACCAGATACAGTTTGTTTATTGTCGAGGCATTTACTTACTTTAGAGATTAGTTCATTTACAGCTTGTTAAGTGTTTCATCCCTTCATAAACCCTTATTGGTTATTGAGAGTAATATTACCTTCTTTATTGTACTTTTCTAATTAATTACATACTATTCATTTAACTATTTTAGAGAAAACTGGGAGTATAGACACTGGGCGGAAATTTGCTAAATCATCTTGTTTCCCCTTTTTGTGGACTGGACAAATTTCAGCATATTTCAATCTGTCTGGAAAGCAGCCCTCATCAAATGATTGGTTTATTATTTTACAGAGTTGAGGTGCAATGCTGTCACTTCCTGCCTTTATGATATCCGTTGGAATTTCATCCCAGCCCACAGATTTAAGATTTTTTAGGGATTGTATGATGTTAGCTACTTGCTGACATGATACTGCAGTGAATTTAAACTCTCTTGATTCCTGCACTACTGAATCAGGTCTTCTTTGTGGAAGCAAGAAGTTATGAATCTTGTTTGTGGTTACGAAGTACTTATTAAATTCTTCACAGATGTGCCGAGTGTTAGTAACAGTATTCCCACCAATTTCTAGTTTGTAATTAAAATGTTTTGTTTCTTCAGTACCTGTTTCTTTTTTGACAACCTGCCATATTGCTTTTGATTTATTTGAGGCATTAGCCATATATTTACTGTTTGCCATTTGTTTTTCTTGTTTAACTACCCGATCAAATATTTTTTTTTTGTATTTGATTTTGTACCTAATAAATTCAGCACCATGGTTGGTTTTCGCTTCCTTATGCTTTTCCCTCTTTCTAATACTGGAGATCCTGATACCGTCTGTAATCCATGTCTTACTTTTATTGTATTTATCACATGTCGATACGAGGGGAAAGCATTCATTGAAATTGTTCTTGAATTCAGATATGAAAGTGTTGTAATTATTGTTTACTGAACACTGGTTGCTGAAAGTCCAGTGGCTTTCCTTTAATTTCAAGATAAATGTGTTTATACTTGGCTGGCTGAAATTTCTGTCCAATTTTACTGTGGGCCTATATGTTTTGTCTATATATGGCAATGACATAAAAAGTGCTGAGTGACCAGATATTCCTAATTCTAATACATGTTTTTCTGTATTCCCATAATTTTTGCTGCTCACTATCTGCTATCAATTCTTGTGGCAGAAGTGGCTGTTACCCTGGTGTACTCAGTAAAATTTAGTGTTAAGCCATTTGTAGCCAACAAATCCTTCAGGGTGGTAACGAATCTGTTTTCGTCTCTTATCAGAACAAATTACAATCTTTTTATATGGTTTCTCTACCTGCAACCTACTTAGCAGAGTTTCAAATTTCTCTAGAAATGCCCTAGTAGCCCAATATTCCAGAACATGATATATGCTTATGATTATTAAACCGTATTCAGACAGCTCAATGCAACAGCTTTTGAATACCTGGTCCTCATTTAAAAAATCAAAAGTCATTTTGGTTTTGCAGTTTTGTGTCTGTTCAACTAATATAGATGATCCCCCATACCCCTTTTTTCTGCAAAAACTCGATGCTAACTTGTATCCTGAGAGTGAATTTAGTAGCTTGACATTGTCCCATTTAAGCCAAAGTTCATTCAAACATACGACTTTTACGGAGTTTATTTGCTCTAAGAGTATTTCTAAGTCATATAGTTTGTTCATCATTTCTCCTGACACACCACCTATATTTAAGTCCATTATGAAGCTATTTTTACTGACTAAAGAACTTACAGTATCTATTAAACTGTCGGCAAAGTTTTACACCTATGTGATTCTTTACTGCTAATTTACGGTCCCTCGCTTTGTTAGTTCTTTCAGACCAAATTCCATAGGAGTTGGTCTGCCATATTAGTGTCCCTGTGAAGGAGCTTCCATTGCAATAACAGGTCTGTTTTTGTTATCATGAGATATCAGTTCAAGTACATTGTTAATGCTTGCAGCTAACCTTTTCCTACTATGTTTGTTGTGATGCATTCCATGGCATGTAAAACAGTTTCTTTCATAAGTATCAATAGCTGTGAGCTTTACATTTACAAATTTGGCACAAAAACTTTTTAACTTAAAATTCATTCATTGAATTTCTTTGTTAACACATGACCAGTCCAGAAGATCATACCTTTGTGGGAGTGTTGTTACAATTACGTTTGTGAAATGCAGGAACCACAGCACTGTGATCAGCTTCTTAACAAAGCCATGGCTTCATTTCTGTAAACATTGTTTGCACCTCCTATTATCACCACACTGTCTTTTTTTGTGAGTTCTGAGCAATCTTCATTAACACTTTTAACCACATTGTCAAAACTGGCACCAGGCTTTACAATGCCTGAGATCTGAACATCGTTATTTACACTGTTTGTCAAGAGTTCCCGTATGTAACGGTCGTGACTGTCGCAGAATACTTTCACCTTCTTCTTCTATTGAATCCTCTTTGTAGAATCGTTTTTACATGATGCTGTGAAGACTTCTTTTGACGTTTCTTAATGTCCATAATCTTCCTTAATTGAGAAATCATTTTCTCTTACCAAGAAGGAGTCTGGTTTGTTTACACCTGGTTCCTTGTATTGAAGATGTACCTCTGCACCTCATATACACTTATTCTTCAGAGTAGCATATTTGTTGTTTAGAGTAAGTAAATCACTTTGAAGTACTCTGATTTTTTCATCTTTTTCCTTGATGGTGTTTCTAAATTTGTTTTCCACAGCATCACTAACACACATGAAACAAATCTATATGTAGTCCTCGTTCACAAATTTTATGCTTAATTTAGCACACTTCTTGTGGAATCAGTGGTGACAGCCTTTACACCAAATACCTGTAATCACTTTTTTATCACACATCTTACAATTGTTAACACTTTTATAGTCACATTTATCGGAGCTGTCCTCATTTACTGTTTTACTGTGCGGTGCCATCTTGACTAGTCTAGCTACAATGATTTTCAAAATATTAAAATCTTGTGTGGTCTTGATACTATCCCTTTTAAGTTACCTTTGTAACCAGTTGATGAGTTAAGATATAATTCCTGAAAGACTGGTGTGCAATGTATAACCATTTATAACTGTTGTAGCAGTTTCAAGTAGGAGCCCATGTGCCGTGACCACAGTGACCACACTGACTGCTACATGGGTGACTAATCAGCTCCCCACCAATCAAATCATCTTACGTTTACCTATAGCAGGCCTGGGAGGCTGCTAGGTCTCCTTGTTTCTGGCCTTGACCTGCAATGGACTGATCCTAAATCATGATGTCCAAGAGACTGAAGTCTGCTATTATGCCTCCCCTTATCTATGGCACCTGCACCCTTCTATGAATAAACTACTTGTGTGTTAAGGATGCCTTCTTATTATACCTAAATTCTTCTCTTATCCTAACTCCCAATCACCTAGCTGAAGTAAGTTATGCTGTGCTAACACCCATTTATGAAAGTAGAGATAAGCAACATGCCTTCAATTATATACTCAGTTTCTGATTTACACCTTCTCAGATGTTATGAATCAACTTTCAAAAATAACCCTTTAATAATTACTCAGTCCAGCTTCTGTAAAACCATCCCTATAGAAAATATATGTTCACACAGACTCAGTTCTGGTAGAACTAAACAATAAAAATTACCCTATCATTATTTTCTGTGGTCTTTCCAAAGCCTTTGAGTGTGTAAAATATAAACTTCTAATAGGCAACTTAAACACATTCCCTTTGCATGGATGGTGTCTTATCTTAAGAACAGAAACAGTGCATCACATCAGCAAATGGTATGGCAGAAATGGTTTCTGGGCCTTGAAGGCTGCACGCATTGGTTCTGTCCACAGAATGGGGTGCATCCCTGAAGTTTGCTTGCTGGTGAGGGCGCTAGCAAGGGTGGCCTGGATGTGGGCTGCTGCAGGCAAATGATGAGGGTAGTAGTGTATTAGTGTGACATTCCCAGAAACCGACAGAACAATTTGTATGCGGTAGGAAGTGACATTGATAAGATTGATTGCACCTTCGATTCAGGGGGGTGTATCCCAGCGGCTGTGGCTGTGGACACCAAGAATTGGACATATTGTTGCTGCAGTTGCAGTTTGTCAGTGTTGATCTCGACTCCATATGATGAGAGAGTGTCCTTTACTATCATGATGTGGCGTTCATGATCTCAATTGGATTTGCTGAAGATCACGATATCGTCGAGATATACGAAACAGAAGTCAAACAGGAGCAGGAGAGAGTCATTGCCACATCTGGACGGCGTTTTTTTAACCAGAATGGCATGAAATGGTACTAATACAACCCAATGGGGGTGATAATCACCATTTTCAGAATGTCTTCAGGTGTTACTGGGATTTGGTGATAATCAGTATGCTGAAAATTGTAGCACCTGCGATAAGGTGAGTGAAATCGGAAATATTCGGTATAGGATAATTGTCCATCACAGTTCTAGCGTTCAAGCGTCTGTAATTGCCACACACACAAAAAGAGCCATCCTGTTTAGGGATGAGGTATTACTATCAGAGGGCTGTAAAATTCCCACCTCAAGAACTTCCTGTATTTAATGGTCAGCCAAGTGTAACTTGAGTGGGTTAAGGCAGCGAGCCTTGTAGCGAATAGGTGGGTCCTCAGATGTTATGATGCAATGAACAGTTCCATTCGTGACAGTGGAAACTGAATGTTCAGTGACTACACTTGGGTGGAGCGTGGTGTCGATTGATTTCTTAGGGGCGCATGGCTTGGAAGCAATGTAATTGTCTGCCCAATGCAGGGATGGCAGCAAAAAAATCACATGTTTGTTATGTTTACACCAGCACAGATGGCAGTTTGTGAGTGCCGAGCCTGAGGCAGATGCGAGCAGTGTGCGAGGGGCTGTCTATTGTCCGTAGTGTGCGAGAGAGGTGCGCTCGATGGTGGCAGCGCTGCTGTCATGCTTGGAGCTATGGAGCAAGCCTTGCAAGGAGGCATGAGAGGAGGTGAATGTTTATCAACACACTGGGCAGGCCAGTGCGTGGCAGCAGGGACCGTGGTCAGAGCCTGGAAGGCTGGATTGCCGTGAGGCACACAAATGTCAGTTTTCAAAACAGATGAGAGAGACATTGAGCAGAACACACTTGATGGGGGTGGGGGAGTGTGGGGGGTAACACTGTGTGGTTGAGACTGGAGTCACAGGAGATAGATGTGGCATTGTTAACCTGCATACAGTTGTCAGCGGAGCTGTCAGGTGTGGCAGATGAAAGCTCGGGTGTCAGTGCTGCCAACTGGTGTGAACTGATCACAGCAAGCTCGTCCTCGGCACGTGCAATGGACGTTCTCACAGTAGAGGGCACATGTCTTGGCAGGACGCAATTCACAGTTGCACAAGTCCTGCTTGTGAGAGCCACACACTGATGCACTAAACAGTTAACAGTGTTTACACTCAGAGCAGGTGGTGGAGTACGGTCACATGGGATGTGAGAGTTAGAGAGAAATATGGTGAAACAGAGAACCTCGAATGATGTTTGGAGACATCTGGTGGTGTGATAAGAAGTCCATTCCCAGAATTGGTTTTGTGATGTCCACCATGTGGAAGATCCTGGGGAGGGAGAGGCCATTAGAGAGGTGGAGTTGAAGCTCGTCGGAGCTGCAGGTCTGGAGTGTAGATGAGTTCATGGCTCACAGGAGACAGTGTGTGCATGTGAGGGGGTGTGTGACCATCGATTTAAGTATGATTGAGACATCAGCACTGGTGTCCACAAGGAAGTTGTGACTCGAAGAATAGTCTTTGACGTAAAGAAGGTTGTTTGACAGGACAGAGGCATGGACAGGATGTAGCATGGGTTGGCGCTTATTGGACAATTGGCTTTTCGGATGCTTACATGTGGGGTGACACTTTTTTGGGTCATCGCTGAATATGGTGGGGTACCAATAGTAAGGGTATGTTGGGAGAGGAAGCGGCTGATCATCCTCTATGTGCTTGGGTTCATACACAAGGGTGGTCAGTGTAGGTGTGATATGCAGCAGCTCCATGGGCAGAGAGTCCGCGTCCTTGGTGCCATGTGGCACAGAAATAAGGGGGGTGGAGCACAGCCTGCTCCTGCCTACGGCCAGGCGAGCTACTATTGCAGGAGTGCCAACCTGTTGCATGAGCTCCTGCTGGTGGCGCTGGTGTGTGAGCGAATAGACCTGGTCAGCCATCCGCAGATGCGAACCAATGGATTCCAAGGCGTGGGGAAGGAGATGAACCTGGAGATCTGTAGGCAGTTTTGATAACCACACCGACCCCAGGAGGCATAGCCGGTACCAAAGCTGGTATGGGGTGTGGTCGCCGAGATGTTCCTTGTACAGTATTCACAGACTAACCTCTTTTGGGGGACATGAGAGGCCCTCGATGATAGTCTGTTTTGCGAAATTGTACTTCAAAGTTAGCAGCAGCGCCAGAGGTAGGTTGCAGATCAGGTCTGTGTGCCTATGCAGTTGAGTCATGAGGCACAGTAATTTTGAATTGTCGTGTGACATGGTACACTTCGAACAACGTTGCTGGCTTGTCCTCAGATAGCAGGGGTATGGTCAGTAAGTGGCCTGGTGGTGGCTACGAAGGTGCAGTTAGGTTTGTATCTGAGTCCCTCGTATCACTCATATGATGTGGATGCTGGACCAGCGCGGTCAATGCAGATGGCACTGTGAGTGAGCAGTCTGTCGGAGTGGATGAGAATGGCACAGAAGCACTAGGAAATGATGCTGTAGAACTGTCCAATGCAATGTTCATGGCATGGAACATTCTGACACAGAAGACTTGGCCAGTGCCATGTGAAAAGCGAGCAGGTGAAGGCTGAAGCCAAAACCCCTCACAAATTTACTTGCAGTGGTGGGGGGGGGGGGGGGGGTGGGAGGGGGGGGGAGGTGGGACAGGGGGGTGAAGAGTGGTAAAATGTCTCCACCGGGCTGTCAGCATGATGAGCAGGGGTATGTTCAGAGGGGCAGAAACCACAGTTAGTATCACTACGCAGCACATTGTTCACATCAGGTGGGAGCCCGTAAAGTACACTGAAGGGCCAAACGGTCATTGGGGCAGAAACTGCCCTGGAAGTGTTCATGATACACACTGGGCATTGTCCACTTAGTGAACTGATGAAGCAGTAAAGCACTCAGGCATCATGGGAGCACAATTGGTTCACATGATCTGTCCTAACAAAGGTGAGGTTGCACATGGCACTGTTGTAATGGTCATCCGTGTGGCCAGCATCTGACACATAGTTGGTGCATGAAATGCAGAATCCATGTCAGCGTGGTGCAATGCACGAACTTTGCTCTTCTTGGTATTGTTTACAAAATGCTCATCTTGATGCACACCTACTGGAGAGGCAAAGCCTGAGTCTGCAGTCACATGTTGACTGTCGAGTGGCGAAAGTGTTGAGGCGATGAAACTATAGAATCCAGGTGATGGTGAAGTGATGAAATGTCCATTGTAGGTGCAGGAGCCTCAATATCCACGTGCTGTACAGCAGGATACGTGGCCAAGTGGAATGAATGAAGGCATAAACAAAGCCGGCACAATAGACACAAAAATATTTGCACTACGAGGAAACAGCGCATGAATTCTTACTCGGGGTCACCGCTGTGGAATTTATGTTGGGTTGTAGCCCAAGGGAACACACTCATTTCTGTAATGCTCTGTATAATTCATACAGATGTCCACATTACAACAAATCATACAACGAAATTAACAAGCAAGATGGTACAGGCTTTTAGGTTACAAATCAAAGAACTTGAGATGGTGCAGATATATCATTTGTACTTTTCAATGTCACATATCCATTCCTAAAATTAGGATAGTTGTTTCTATTTTTATATTTGTCTAGAAGCAGTGCTAAAAGTTTTGCTTACTACAGCTGAGTGCTGACGATCCATTCTCCTAGTAATTTTGTATAAGAGTGTCAGTGTCTTTGAAAAAGCTCCTGTTGTTTCTTTTATAACAATGAGCTCCTGTTCTAACAACTATTTCATATTAAGAATTTGTGGAATTTTAACAGTTTCCGATAACCAGAAAAGTTAAAAACTGTTAACTATTAACATTAGTATTAACTTCTAGAATTCTGCTAAGTTATAGAAGTAATAACATCATTTTGTGTTGGGGAAGGAGATTCCATATCACTGAAACCATTTTATGCACCCATAGACTAAGTAGTCAGGTCTTTAAACTGGAAAAATGAAGCTATTACAGATTACTCCTGAAGCGATACTTCCTGGCAGATTAAAACTGTGTGCCCGACCGAGACTCGAACTCGGGACCTTTGCCTTTCGTGGGCAAGTGCTGTACCAACTGGTAGAGCACTTGCCCACGAAAGGCAAAGGTCCCGAGTTCGAGTCTCGGTCGGGCACACAGTTTTAAATCTGCCAGGAAGTTTCATATCAGCGCACACTCCGCTGCAGAGTGAAAATCTCATTCTACTCTTGAAGCATCTATAATTTGCTAAAGATAATCTATTATTTGCCTCTAGTACAGGTAAATGTGAATAACAAATAGAAGAACTTAATAAAGCAGATGTTAAAGTAAAACTGTAAATTAATTGTAATGGGATTAAAATGATGCATTACCTGTGCATCAATTAGAAAACTGTTCAAACTAACATTTTTGCATGTAGAACAGTTGAAGACCATGGCTAGAGGTTCAGAAAAAAATGAACAGAAGAGTACAAGTGGTCTGGAGTCATTCCAAAACTAATACTGAATTGTGTTTAAAATGAAAATTGTACAGTTAGTGTTTATTTCCACTTTTGTCTTATTCCAGTGACACATAGGAACAAAAAAGATGTGGCACCTCAACAAAACAATATTGTATCATCCTATGAAAGCAACATTGTGCCACCCCAACAGTGCAACATGCAAGTGAATCTAATAAAGCAATGCCTATAAGATGAAATGGTTCTCAAATATAACCAATAGAATAAACACAAAAGCTCTGGGGCCAATGTATATAGAGTACAGTAGAATTTAAACTGAACTTCAGTGACACATTAAATATGACAGAAAAATACCAAACACAGCACAATCTGAAAATTTGTCCAATCTTTACTGAACATAAATGAAGAATTAAACATTCTGCTAACCAAAGAGCTCAATGATATCTCAGTTGTATGCCTTGCAGAGCTCTGCACTCATATAATGAAATTAATTACACTGCCAAATTTTAAATTGTTTAAACACTACTACAGAACCAGCAACATGGTATTGTAGTCATCTTCACAAAACAACATACTGAATCTAAACTACTGCCTGTCCTAAAAGGGATTGAGACAAAAAAATCCAAAACACAAATCTAAATCTCATTATAGCTATAATTTATGACGCCCCTTCAAATAAAGATAATGATTTCCAATGCAAACAGTACCTGTTTTAAGCAACCTAAGCCAGTGAATGGAAACATGAAGTAAATTCATGTCATAAGTTTAGTGTTGATTTTTTCACCCATAATAGAAACAGCAAGATACAAATCAATCTTGTAAAATCTTATAATCTACGTGGACTAATAAATGAACCCACCAGAATAACAGCTACATCCAAGGCAGCCTCACACCAAATTCCTACAGATATAGATAAACATAACTCAATGCTGCAGGTACGTGATGTAGGATTCAGTGATCACCAAGTTCTCATACTAAATATTGAGGTAAACAAAGATACTTCAATGCTGCAGGTACGTGATGTAGGATTCAGTGATCACCAAGTTCTCATACTAAATATTCAGGTAAACAAAGATACTTCAAGTCCAATGCCACCTAAAACTTTAAGGAGGTATTTCAGCCAGGATAACTTAAACAAACTGATTGACCTTGTAAGTACCGTAATGAAAAGAAAGAAAGACAAGTGGCAGGGATGTATGCAGTCAATTTTATCAACAAAAAATTTAACATATTTCTTGACTCAATGGTCCATTACTTTGAGGAGGCATTTCCACAAAAAACATTAAGATAAAATAACAGTAAGCAAAACAAGAATTAGATACACTAGCTATAATAAGCCTCTGACAAAATAAGAGAATACACCATGAGTTGTGCAAACAAAGTACTGACTCTCATCAGTTTCTCATAATATATAGAAGTTCCTCATTTATCCTAAAAAGAGTAATAAGTCAGGATGAAAAATGCAGTCATGAGTGCACCGAAATCCAGCAACAAAGCAAAAACAAGAGAAATTTATAAACATGGAAAGTGCATAAAATGAATCAACACAAGCAAGCATAGAACTTTTTTTAAAAAAAAGAAAAGAAAAGAAACATTTAAACTGAGGGGCCCATTGGAAAAGGGGCACATGCCAACGCACAGTGCTATTGTGATTTTGGCACAGGAAGACAGCCGATGCTATCTAGTATCGCAGATGGGAACTTCTAGCACAGTGGCATGTGCCCTTTTCTTTAAAGAGAGCATATTATATTTGCTGTTATTCGGGACTGACACATTCCCAGTGGAAAAGAGGCCCATGCCAACAGTATCTCTGTGTCTCATCAGTCAATTCGTCTCATAGGTTTACATGGTTTCAGAAAGCCAATCAGAAAGCATTTCTCAAACATGGTTCATATATTTCCAAGATGGCGGCAATAGGTGTTGCTATTACTGGTACTCATCAAGAAAATGCACCAATACATGTAAAAAAAGAATTTTTAAAGAAAATGAGTGGGAAGATAATGAAAGCAAGAGATTAAGAAACAATGGAAAAGAATATAAGTCCTGAAAAAAATAAGATTGTGCCCGACATTAGTGCAGTCTAATAAGTGCAAAAAAATGTATCCAAAGAAGAGGAAGGTTCAAACAGTACCCAGATGAAGTTTCTTTCAGATATTTTTTTGTGACACTCCAGTTACTGAGTTTGAAATGTATAGGATTGCATTTTTAGCTGTTCATGCTGTTTCTGTTAAACGTTTGAGGACTGTCCATAGCAGTGAAGAATGTGACACAGAGAGTCATTAATCTACAACATATGTATCTGTACATACACCTAGACAGGATAATAGAGGCAAGCATTCTAACAGACCTCATGCCATAGATAACGAGAGAAAAAACAAAGTTAGAAATCACATTGAAATGTTTCCAAGGTACACATCACACAGTGGAACGCAGAATCCAAACAAGTCCTACACAGAATGAGATTTTCACTCTGCACTCCCCCAGGCTGTGGCTAAGCCATGTCTCTGCAGTATCCTTTCTTTATTGAGTGCTAGTTCTACAAGGTTCGCAGAGGAGCTTCTGTAAAGTTTGGAAGGTAGGAGACGAGATACTGGCAGAAGTAAAGCTGTGAGGATGGGGCATGAGTCATGCTGGGGTAGCTCAGTTGGTAGAGCACTTGCACGCGAAAGGCAAAGGTCCTGAGTTTGAGTCTCGGTGCGGCACACAGTTTTAATCTGCCAGGAAGTTTCAAGTCCTACACAACCTCTGTTCACTTGATTGCTGGAATGTATCATTTGTACTGTGAAGATCTTAAAAATACAGATGAAGTCCCAGTGAAACAACATGTGTATGAAACCATTTTCAACACGGAATATAATGTTGGTTTTAAATTGCCATCAAGTGATACATATCATATTTGTGATTCTGATAAGGCACATAATAACATCAAATCCAGAGACATCAATCGACATCTTGAGTAAGCTGAAACTGCATCTAGTGCACTGAAAAGTGACTCAGATGAGTCAAAACAGGATGATAGTGATACACTCATTTTGTTCATGGACTTACAACAAGCATTGCCAACACCATATATTTCGACGGAATCATTTGTTTATAAGAGACAACTTTGGACATATAATTTCTATATTCACCATTGTAGTGATGAGAAGGCAGTGATATGTGTCTGGTCTGAGAATGTTGCATCTAGAGGGGTCAATGGAGTAGATAACCATGTTTTAAAGGCTTTAGACATGATGAAGGAAGAACATTATCAAAGGCTCATCATAAGAAAGAGCAAGCAAAAGAACCCATTCACTGTGGTTGAAATGAAGAAAGACGACTTAGTGTCTTTGTCGTCTATAATGAACAGTATCGTCAAACATAACATTAAGGTTGACAAAAAGCCTGCAGACATCAGAAATGCAATGGTGTTTAGATTAGTGGACGGTGAACATTCTGTTTATATCAAATATTCACACAATCAAACTGAGAAACATGTGCGAGTAAGTTTGCAGAAGAGTCGTGGACAATTTACAAAGCTTGCAGACAGTCAGTTAGTTTCTAAGTATCCAAATGGACGTCAAATTAAGGCAGAAAAGTTCAGGGACCTTCAAAGCTTACTGCAATTTGTGCCTCCAATATATTCAAGTTTTTATCAGTCATTGATAGGTGATGGTAGTGATGATACAATGGAACAGGAAAACATTGATGAGGAGTTTGACTATTAATGACATGCTAAGTAATGTGTCTACACGTCAAGGATTTCATTTTCTGTGCTTTAAATAGTAATAAAGTGGCCTAATATTTAATAGTATTTGTAAAACACCATCTAGTTACTGTAACAACTGTTGGTATCACAGCATGAGTTCACATTACTATATAAAATCATCTTTCCTTAATTCCCATTTCCTGACACAACCTATTCTAGTGGCATGTGCCCCTTTTCTACTGGGCCTACCAATTATAACTAATCCTGAAGCTGTAATGATAATTTTCAACAAACTCTTTACAAGTACAGCAAGAGAATTGGTTAAAAATAACCCAATCAACCAGAAAGTTCCCATGTGCACAGAATCAATATTCATTAGTAGTCACTAAAGATGATTTGTGAAAGCCTTCAGATTATTAAAGTATTCTTATGCAGTTGGTTTTGATGATATTCTACCATGTACACATACTATTGCTGAACCACTAACTCACCTTTGTGAGTGTTAGTTCCAGGCAGATACTTCCCTAGAGTCACTGAAAATCACAAAAGTAATTCCCATTTTCAAAATAAATAAATAAATAAAATGTGATATGAAAAATTATCAACCTATCATAATCTCATGCTGCTTCTCTACAATGTTTGAAAAAACAATGCAGAGAAAAACTGAAGGGTCTACTGACAAAAGAAGTACACTGATATGTCTCAACTTGAGTTTAGACATGAAAAATCCACAGAAATGGCAACATATGCCTTATCTTCTGACATATTTCTAGATATGTAATAGCCTTTGACACAGTGAATTGTAAATTATTGCTATGGAACATTGAACAGTTTGGTGCCACATGAGTGCCAAACAATTGAATTATTTATTTCTTACAAGAGGTCTGTATGATGTATGCAACAAGCAAATCAAATTGGTAACTGAAATACTATCTGGAAGTTAAGAAATTCTATCTGAACTAGGCTACTTAATAACTCAGCAAGTGGACTATAAATGACAGACTAATAATCAACACTAAAAACGTTTCTTTAAAGTTAACCACTTGAAATAGTCAATAAAAAATAAACTAATTAACATTAAATTTAGATTACTGGGTCTGCGTCTTAAAGATAATATTAAATGGAATAAACGCATTGATCAGTTAAGTCCTGAAATAAGCAAAAGTTGCTGCTATCTCCTGGATGTGCTGCAATCATGTACTAGTCAGAATATAGTAAAAAATTAATACTCTGCACACGTGAAGGACCACCTCATATATGGTGTTTCAATACAAATGGTTACAGCTGAGGAAAAGTAATACAAAAGGATCTTAAAATTATTCATACAACATCTGCAACGTAAGACAGCACTACAAAACTGGAATAATCTATAACAGTTCTATTTCATAAGAAACAAGCTAGACAATGAATAAAAAGTAGAGACTTACCAACTTTCTCTCCATAATGTACAAAATATTAACTAAATTAAATCAATGCCATAGAAAAAATATCACAAAGGAACAAACACACTTTAGGAGAGTTATATTTTGGCATAATTCTCCAGCTACCCTTTGCGTTTACAGAAAAGAGAAGAGAGTGATGAGGATGGTTAAAGGAAGTAAAACTAGATACTCTTACAAACCACTTTTCAGGAAGCTGGAGATCTTACGGCCGCATAGTTTATATATTCTCAAGGCTCCAAAATTCTTACAAAACTGACAACCAAATACTGATAAAAGAAAATCAATGAAATTTTCAAGCATTACACAAGAATAATTTCAAATTTCCATCTGTCATATGCTATAATGCACAACTTTATCAAAAGAGAGCATTTCCTCACAAGTACAATGTCTGCTGAAGACAACACACAATTTTGTAAAGCTGCAAAGTCTTGTCTACTGTGTCACTGTTTTCACTCTATAAAAGAATAGATATAACAATGTATGTGTTGGTTATGATTACATGCAACATATGAACTAATCAGTGAGGAAAAACCTTATACAAACTTGTTACAATGTATTGTAAATCATAATCTAAGCAACGTAAGTATTAAATATTTTGTCTGACATCCATAGCACACTGTGTAATATCAGACCACAAGAACCAAATAACAATGGAAAAGCTGAGGTGATTAGCAAACAAGAGAGAGATGAAATTTAAGAATTAATAGGTATGGGAGACATAATTATGTCTGTAACTATACTTTTGGTTTATTGTAAGTTACTTAGGATTGAATGTACTACAAAATCACCCCAAAAAAATTACACTTGACCTGCAATCTTAATAAAGTTTCTGTATATGAAGGACTGTATAAAGATGGATAGTTTTCCATAAAACTTCCAGTAGTGGAAGTGTGCAAGGGTATTATGCTTATAAGTGGTAATGTAGGCCTAGCTTGTGTTAGTACACTTGCATAGTAATCTCCAGCCTGTCAAGTCATCAATTTCCTATACACATATTGCAAAATGACTCAATATTGGTCTGGATTTAAAAACCCAAGGAAAAGGCAGTGTGTGAGGTTATCTATCTGTAAACCCTTATTTTGCACTTTGTATCTCACTGAAGAAATTCACTGAATCACTGTAAAACTGATGTTACAAGAAACATGCCAATAATGTACCAGGGGCAGAATTTATGATTGCTCCATGTTCAAGAAAATCAATAAGAAGCACACCTTGCCTATCCCAAAACACTGTGTCCATCGACTTCCTTGCTGACAAGGTTTGCAAATATTTTCTTGGTTTTTGGGAGGACCTTGTGTGCCCCCACTCCATGGACTGTAATTTTGTCTTGCAATTGACTTGTTTCACCCAAGTCTTGTCACCGATTATGATTCAATCCAGTAATGAATCACCATGTTTGTGGTAGGCCTTCAGAAATGTCAACGTTGTCCCCATTCGCTGTTCTTTATGGTGCTCTGTAAGCATTTTCGCCACCCATCGTGCACAAAATTTGTGGTAGCCTAGCTTTTGAGTGACAATTTCAAACAACAAAGTCAGTGAAACTTGTGGAAAAAAAGCAAAAGCTCTGTTATTTTGAAGCGACGGTTTTCATGAATCATTTCATCAAATTTAGCGACAAGATGATCAGTCACAATACTCATGCATCCACTCTTCTCTTCATCATGATCATTGGTTTGGCCATTTTTAAACCGAATGCACCAGTTCCGGATGGAACATTCACTCATTACGTTGTTTCCGTACACTTTGCACAGTTCACAATAAATTTCTATAGGTTTTAGGTTTTTTGCCAACAAAAACCATATCACAGACTGCACCTCACTACTGGCGGGATTTTCGATTGCAGTGCACATTTCAAATCCGGATATCAAAAAAACCAAACGCACAGAGGCATTCCCGCTGTCATGTATGGATGCTGACTGAGCTGCCAAGCACGCACATACCAAAATGTACATGATCGGCACACGCCTAGCTGTGTCAGACGGAAACATTCCCTACTTTCTGAATAACCCTTGTATTTCAATGATAGAATATTCACAGTACACAGTTTCAATTGAGTTCTGACACAAAAACATCTTCCAATAGTGGCTTCAGTTTATGTAGTGGTGGCTGTACTATGTCTTTTAATGAATGACACGAGTAAATGAGTGTTCATGTCAACACAATTCATAGCCAAAGTTCAAATTATTCGCACATTTGCTCAAAGCAAAGCTTGACCTTATGAAGACTGGGGTGTCAACATTTCAGAACTTCAGAAGATACATAATGGTTTGATTAACTGCTAGGCCATACTCTTCTAATTTGGATGAGCAATGTGTTACAAGAGTAATTGGGTTTACAAAATATCTGGTGGGTAAAATGCAAAAGGTTATGGACCATTTTGTGTGCCTACCATTTACCAATTACAATTACACAAGTTGGGTCAAATAAAATGAGAAGATAGGATTGAGCACAAATGTATGCATATAAATAAATGCATGTAAATAAATAAATAACCACATCCCATGATGTGAACACCACATGTACACCCACCACGATCTACACTGGCTCAGAGTGTAGTTTGGGCTGTGTCAGTGTGAGTTGTAGCAGTGCAAAGGGGATGACGGTACTCACAGTGGAGCATGAAACATAACAGTCTAATAGAAATTTATTAATCATGTAAATTTTAACCATAAACAGTAATATCTGACATAGAGGTGTATGGAAATATGTACTTGTGAAAAAGTTACGAATAAAGCAATTACGGAATCTTAATTACACTAATGTATAGAAGTCCGTTAATTGATAGGAACATTTTATATGATATGAATCCTCTGTAGTTAGTAAATATAACAAGTGTATTGTTAACATTTGATACCTAAGCATTTATACATGCTACAACTTATATAGAGATTAGAATTCCCTCGTGTGTTTAATATATAAGAATAAGGTAATCATTGAAATATGTCATTTGTTTTATAACGAGAGTTTTAATTGTTAATTAATGAAATAACAATTTTAAACAATGCTGAGGATTGTTAAGGACTGTTAAGAAAGTGTAAATAGTTAAGCCATGTTGGCAAAGAAAGTCAGTCTGGTTTTGGTTTTTGAGCAGTGAGCATGTAGCTGCTCCTTTTGTATTGTAAGTATTGTTTGCCTTTGTAATAATACTTTTATTTTGTTTTGAATGTATAATAAAAATTAATAAGCTTAATACAAGATTAAACTGAATCAACTCTCCAGTAGTTGTGTTACAGTGACTGTCAATGTCCTCAGGACGACGGCTGTGGCAAGTTATGAGTAATTATGAACAACCCCATTATTATGAGTAGTTAAGATAGGTTATAGGCAGCAGGTGTTTGTTATGGAAAGTTACTTGACAACAAAGTTGTGGAAATGGTGTAAACAGTTGTTTGCTGAGAAGTTTAATGGTTCAAAGTGCCACCAAAGAGTACCATGCAATGCTTAGTCTGAAAATGGTGACAGACAGAATCTCCTCTGAACAATTCAAAAAACTTTCCGGCATGTACCTGTACACCAAAAAATGTGGCTTCAGATCACCAGAAAATGCTTCAGTGTCCTACCAAATCAGTCCAGTGTCTGTCGCAAGATCATGCAGATAAATACTCCACCTGGACCTGCACTTGCATCCCTACAGACTGTCTGTTGTTCATGAATTAAAAACAGCAGACGCTCCTCAGTAACTCAAGTTTTGTGAGTGACTATTTACTGAGAGAGCAATGAATGGCTTGGACAAGGATCTGTTCTTTATGTCTGATGAATCTCACTGTCACCTGGGTGGTTATGTCGACTATCAGAATCACAGGTTCTGAGCAGAAGAGGATATGCGTAACTTCAACAAAACGCCATTGCATGATCATAAGACTGAGGTTCTGTGTGCAGTGTCTGCACACTGCATTATTGGCCCCATCTTCTTTCATCAGACACTGACTTCAGTGTGTTTCATTGTCGACATTTCAAAACCATCTGTGGCAGCATTTTGGAGAAAGAAAAGACCTACAGTTACTTCCAACAGAATGGAGAAACTACCCATATAGCTGGCCAAACCTTGGAGCACATTTACACATCTTCATGCATGACAGAGTTGTTAGCAGAGATCAGTCTGGTCGTGGCCCTAGCTGGCCACCCACTTCACCTGATCTGTCAGTGTGTGATTATTTTGTGTGGGGAGCCATCATGTCTAAGGTGCACCAAACCCTCATAGTCTTCAAGAACTGCAGTAGAACATTTCAGATAAGACTGCAGCAGTCCAGCTTCTATCCACCTTCAGTAGCTTGCTGACCAGGGCTTAAAAGTGCCAAGAGATGAATGATGGCCACATTCAACATCTCCTATAGTCAGGTTAGTACTATATTTTCTTTCCACTGCTGTGTGTTTTTGTACCCTGGAACTAATACTCCATGTCACTTTTATTTGCCACACCTTCTAGTTATCATATTGAAAATTATGATAATTTTGCTAATTCTTAATGAATGGTTTAATTAGTGGAGGTTGTCATTTTGTCCAGAAAAAAATTTGAGCAACAAAACTACAGTGGTAGTAGCTAGCTAAATTCACAATCAAAGTGTTTATGAACTTTAATACCATATGAATTATCTGTAAGTTAATGAGTTTCAGGAAAATTGTAACATGTTACCGTAAAGTCTGGATGCCAGTCTTTCTAATGATTACTGCAATGTTTCTGATACTACCTGTTAGCTCAGTTCAAATTAACATCAGTAATAATTTCATTTCCCAAATACTTTTAATTAACATGGCTACCAGCAAAGGTAAATGCACTATTGGGATCAACATATTCGAAACTATAGTCTGTATAGTAATTCTACATGAAGTGCAATCTGCTTAATGTTTGCAAACTTCAGGCATTTACTGTACATGCACTATGTAGACAAATAGGCGAATGATGAAAAATGGAAAGGAAAAGAATTCATTATTAACAGGAGCATAATCATAGCATGTGAAGTGGTTCCAGTTTGCTATGTTATAAGTGAAAGTGTTTCACCATCTTCAAGGTTTTTCTATCTCAACTTCTGAGGAGAATAGTTCAATATTATAACGTCCCAGCTGTTATATCCTATTCTTTGCTGTCCCCTAGAGATCTTCTTTTCTTCTTTCCCTCTTCTCTGAAAGCAAGATGTGGTCCATGTCGTCTCTCAGACTTTTTTAGCATGATATATTATGGTTTTCTTCCAGTTATATAGTCACAGCTGGTTCAAGAACATTTTTCCACCCAAATGATAATCATTTGGCAACACCTACTAATACCCCAGCCCAACCCCTCCCCACCATTTCCCTCATATGTGTATGCCAACGTTAGTTTTTTCTGCCGATTGCAATATGGACTGTATATAAGTCTTGTATTTTGGTGCACCTCTCAGCTTTGTATCCCATGGAGCCACTGCTAATTGTAATACACTCGCAAAAAAAAAAAAAAAAAAAAAAAAAAAAAAAAAAAAAAAAAAAAAACGCTAAGGAATTATCCAAAAGGGACAAAATTGGTAGATGTGATTTACATGTACAGACGTACAGACAAAGAAATTATTTCAATTTCAGAAAGAGCTTCACAAATTGAGCAAGTCAATAATGCATTGGTCCACCTCTGACCCTTATGCAGACAGTTATCTGGATTGACACTGACTGACAGAATTGTTGGATTTCCTCCTGAGGGATTTTGTGCCAAATTCTGTCCAATTTGTGGGTTAGAATCCCAAGCAGGTTGGAGGGCTCTACATGTATTGCTCCAAAAATTCTCAATTAGGAAGAGATCAGGTAGCCTTCCTGACCAGGGTAGGGTTTGTAAGCCAAATATAAGCATTAGAAACTCTTACCTTAGCAGGCAGACATCATCTTGTTGAAATGTAAGTCCAGGAGTCCTGCTACGAAAAGAAATGGCACTGTAGACCATCAGTTCTGGTTATCAGACCTTATGGTGAGTGACAGTCAGGTTTATATCCCACCGCTGACCGTGGCATCTCCAGACACGTCTTTGCAGGTCATCAGGGCTCAGTTCGAAGTAGAACTTGCCACTGAAGATAATTCTACTCCAGCCAGACTGAAGAGTGTCTGGAGATGCCCCAGTCAGCTGTGGGATACTAACTTCACGTCACACCACATATTGCTGTCTGACAACTGGGAGTGATGGTCTGGGATCTCATTTCTTTTCATAGCACAATATCGCTCACAGGGACACCCAACAACCCTATCAATGCTTGCATAAGTGCCAGAGGTGGACTGACACATTATTGCCTTACTCAATTTTTGAATGTCTTTCTCTTGAATAAATCATTTTGTTTGCCTCTATCGTCTGTGCATGTGTATCACATCTACTGATCTCCGTCCCATTCGGATAATTCCTGTGAGGTGCGTTTTTCTTTTTTTTATGAGTGTACTTCCTGTATAGAAATGTAAGTACTGGTTTTCCTGACACCCATCTCAATTTGGCACCCAAAGCGGCTCTTTATACAGCCGAGTTTTTTTTTCTCATTTTCCACACAATTCTTAGATGAGCAGCACAGTCGCCTTATTCAGGTGCTGAGAATTTTATTGTTGTGTGTGCTTGCTGCCTGGACTCCAATTAGACTGTGAACTATTTTGGCCTGCGCCGCTATTTATGGCTGTTTGGGAATTCAACTCTCAACGAAGCTAAATCCCAAGGGTCAAAATGCGTGAAGTGCATTCTCAGCAAATATTTGGAGAAATGCAAATACCAGATTAGTAACTCCATTCACTTAGTTCACCACCTCAGTCAATTGCAGCTCTTGAATATAGATATCGTGGTAAGTTCGGATGAGAGTCTCACTTATCGAATCCTGGGACCTAAACATGGAAAAGCTCTCTGAGCGTTTCGCTGCCGTGTTTGGGGACGTCATCTTATTTCTTGTTGACAGTAAATATTATGAGTAAACTGGTGTTCTCTTATTGCTTGTTGTGGCGAAACTGCATGTGGAACTCTTTGAAGCAAAGACACAAGAAAGCAACAAGTTCAAACAAATGTGTTTCTGAATATACGTGGAGGACATATTTTTTGTGTGGCCACATGGGACTAAAAGGCTTGAAGAGTTCCCAGAACGCCTAAATTATATTTATCCTAGTATAAAATTCATGATGGAACTTGAAAAAAAGAGAGAAAATCTTCTTCGGCGTGTTAATTAAGAGCAACTTGATGGAGTGCCTGTGTCACAGTGTGTACAGAAAACCTATGTACACTGACCTCTATCTCAACATCTCTAGCCAATTTGGTGCTAAAGACTCTGCTCCATAGAGCTCGGCCGGCCATAGTGGCCGTGCGGTTCTAGGCACTACAGTCTGGAACCGAGCGACTGCTACGGTCGCAGGTTTGAATCCTGCCTCGGGTATGGCTGTGTGTGATGTCCTTAGATTAGTTAGGTTTAATTAGTTCTAAGTTCTAGGCGACTGATGACCTTAGAAGTTAAGTCGCATAGTGCTCAGAGCCATTTGAACCATAGAGCTCAAACACTTTCAGACAAGGAGAGCATCACGAGAGAATTACAGCACCTTTGAGTAGTGTTCTGAAGGAATTGGTATTCAGATCATCAAATTGAAGGGGCGGTGCAATTAACGTCAAGAATTCCTGAGGAAAAGGTTGAGACTGAGGCCTGTAACGGTACTTGAATTACGTGGCCATTACAGCACCTCACCTCAACCTCTCGATACCAGCATTATTATACTGTGTTTCTGTAAAATAGTTAACATAATTCTCTCACAACATTCAGATTTAATTTCATTAATGAAGAGGTACTTCGATACATCGATATGTATATATTGCAATGATATTATTCTTATGTGTATTCTTTTTTTTTGTCACTATGATCTTTGACGTACTTGTAACTCTGATTTTTGGGCACGTAAGCGGTTATTAGAGTGTCAAGTTTCGGTCATCATGTTAAAAAGACGCCAATTGTAGTCAGTTTATGAAATGTGAACTTTAACAGTGAGGAAGATATTTTCAAGTATGTTTTATATGGTGAAGTGATGTTTTGGATTGAGTTACGTGATATTACAACAAAAGTAATAAAAAAGAAGTGTAACTTAAATTCGGAGTGCAGATTACTTTTTTACATCACCATTGTCCTAACTTGCAAAAGTTTAATCTTCAAGAATGGTTTATGAAACACATCTATAAAACTTTTGAATATCGCAGAATAACACCTAGGCCTCTATGCATCCGAGCTTGGAATCATCACTACCTAGATTTTCGACGATTGAGCCATGAGTTCACAATGAGACCAATGTGGGAAACACGAAAAGATGAGTGCCTAGTTTATCCATTATTTCAAGAAATGACTTAATTAACTGTGTTCTAATGACGCCTGCCACGTAATATAACTTTGTGGTTGCCCGAAAATGCAATATTTAGCAGCGTGAGCAACACTACAATCATAATTAATTTTTGACCTTTGTTGTGGTAGGGTTGTTAGAGGCCGAGGAAGAGAAAACAAGAATCGCATAACATTGGCCCAATATCCGAAAAGATTGGTAGACTCCTACAGAAACACAGCATCCAGTGTGTTTCACTGCCGTCAGGAAAGACGATCTGTGCCTCCAAAACCCAAGTGTATTCACGTGAATGTGGCATGCCTTATAAGGGGTAGACTATCAGAGCAGTCAAGGAGAGACACAAGGAATATCTGCAGCACAACCTAAAACAATCAAGCAAATCAGCTGTCGCCAAGCACTGCCTCAGATGTAATCAAGAAATAAAATACGATGAAACCAGTATCGTGGTGCCAACGTCCATTTGCTTGGACAGCATAATTAAGGAGTTTGTCGAAATACAGGGTTATTCTAAATGATGGACCCAATTTCAAAACTTCATATTTATTGAAGTACAATTCCAAAATGAACAAGAGGAAGCTTCAAAGTTTTTTCGTAATGTTTGACATCAATTTAATAAATGTAATAATTTGTAGTTAATTAGTTTTTAATAATTGTTTAATAATTAGAAATGTGATAAACGTTATAAATATTTAAGGTGCCCACCGTTGGCTGCACTCAAACATCGACACAACAGCCAAACTCGACCTAGACATGCGAAAGCATATCTGCTGTCACTGAGTGCATGACAGCAATGATCTAGTTCTGCAGATCGTTCAGAGTGGCTGGTAGAGGCGGGATGTAAACAGCTTCCTTCACATAACCCCATAAGAAACAGTCACAGGGCGTGAGATCAGGAGATCTCAGTGGAAAGAAGTGCAGAGCCAGGTCCTCAAGTCCTATGCGACCAATCCAGCGCTGAGGATGGGAGCCATTCGAAAAGCCTTGTACATCATGGTGCCAATGGTGCGGAGCTTCATCCTATTGGAAAATGAAGTCCTAGGATTCTTCCATAACTTGAGGTAATAGCCATTGTTCCAACATGTCCAGGTACGTGTTCCAGTTACAGTTCTTTCCGCAAAGAAAAATGGTCCTCAGACCTTTGTACAGGACACGGCACAGAACACGTTGATCTTCAGTGAGTCTTTTTCATGTTGCAATGGTGAGTGTGGATTTTCCAAACCCCATATACGAACATTGTGTCTGTTGACTTTTCACTAAGGTGGAATGTTGCTTCATCACTAAAAATTACAAGCTGCAGAAATTTGTCATCCTCCATCTTTGCTAGCACCTAACCGCAAAATGCGAGATGTTTCTCTTTGTAACTGGCGTTGAGAGCCTGCGCAAATTGTAAGCTGTAGGGCTTGTATAGCAAACGTCGTCTCAGAATTTTCCATACAGTTGGTTGGAGTATTCCAAGTTCTCGACTGGTTCTATTGGTAAACTCACTGGGACTGCACACAAAACTTTCTTGAATGTGTTGGACATCATCCTCTGACTCATGCGGTCAGCGTGTGCTTTTTCCTTTGCACACACTCCCAGTCTGTTTAAATTGCTTAAACCAATGGCTAATACTTTTGCGAGTTGGTGGATGAATACCGAATTTGGAACGAAATGGCTTGCTGCACTGAAATTTGCGACTCTCTTTTCGCGAACTCAAGAACGCAGAAAACCTTGTGCTCCACAGTCGCCATCTCACTCACAACTGACAGTGAAATGGAATGATGGCTCTATTGCCATACTAACTCTACCGGCCACTTCTGAAACCATCACCGTCCGTCCTCCGCCACCTACCAAAAACTTTGAACTTCCTATTTTAATTAGTGTAAAGCTTGTTCATTTTGGATTTGTACGTGGATAAATGCGATTTTTTGTAAATGGGTCCATTATTTAGAATAACCTTGTAAAGATGTCAAAAAACATAGTAAATACGGACAGAGATCTCAATTTAAACAAGGCTTGGGATCTGGCACTCAGCTCATTGAGATCTCGCTGGCCACCACATACACTACAGCTGGAAAACGTGAGGGAATTTGTGTTTCACCGAATATCAGTGCAGCGAAAGCAGCCTCAAAGGGCCTAGTGAGTGTCGGGAACCAAACACGACTATAAATAGCGGCATCAGACCAACAACAGTACAAAGTCTGGTTGGAGCCTGGGCAGCGAGTACACATAACAGCAAAACTCGCAGCACCTGGAGAAAATGGCTCGGTCGGACATAGCAATATTGTGCATAAAACGGAAACAACAACTCGGTGGAACATCTGATAGCATACCAATGAGACTCATAGTAATACCCCTTACAAGCTCTAAATAAGGAATGGCGTTCATCGAAGGTATTCTTAAGCTCCTCAGAGTGTTGGTGACCAGCTCTTAGGGGGCTGGGGGTCTGCAAATCAATCACTTTGTATATTTTATCAAGCAATGTGAGTTTCATGCAAGTAGTTATTAGTTGGCATGTTTCATTTTATCTTGTGTTGGCCTTTCTCGTGTGTACAGATCTGGACCACACCAAGCAAGTCTGTTCTGCCGTGGAGAACCACAGTGCCTGCTGCGCTGTGATTCTCGGCAGCTTTGGCCTAGCTCCCCATTTGTTGTAGAGAAATTTTCTCACTATTTTATTTCTTTCTGTGAGTTTATGATAGGACTTCTTGTGGTGATTTTAGTACATCAATGAACGTTATAGAACGACACTCAAACACGTCGTTTTATTTGTGTGTTCCAGGGTGATGTCATTCCAGGTTACATTCAGTTCTCGATATTGTTGTTTTGGGCGACGATGGAAGGCTCTGACTTGTGCCTTCGAAAGATGTGGTTTAAGAGAATTTTGGTGGTAGTTTTCTGACGCGATGCTAATGCACGTTCCACATTTCCTTCTACCTCCTTAAAACTCTTTCCTTGAACTGTGATGGCCAGATCGTCGGCATACAGGATGTAGAACGTATAATTTGGTGATGGTTGGACATTTATATATGGGTTGAACACAAGGGAAGAGGGGATAGCACATGGCGAGATTCCTTGTTCCCCTAAGGAACAAGATTTGACTGGTGCAATATTTTCCTGGTCTGAAACCGGCCTGTTGTGGGATGAGCTTTGTGTACGCAACGCCTGCTATACGGTTCAGTTTACTTATTTACTCGTTTATCAGGTTCCACAGGAACATGCGAGCCGCAGCTACTTGGTCACGGAATGAGTTGCGTCACAGTTTTCAGAATGGCGATTACAAAATTTATGAACGAAATAACTAATAAAACACGAAAAATTTATCACAGAATATAGGTACCTACTAACAGGTAACACATCACACAGAAAAGTTCTCAACTACTAGAAGATATTGCTATACAAAATAGAAGCAGTGCGCCACGTGGGAACCTTTCAGCTTCAATTGAAATTCTTGGGGATTATCGCTCCTTTTTTTCAGTTCTTCTGGAAGCCGACTTACAATGAAACCTGCTGGATAGGGCACACCTTTCTGTACTATGCTTAATGCATTGTTATCCAAGCACATACAGTTTTTCCGTCTAGTGTTCGCTAGATGAATTTTGCAGTTTCTGCTGAATGGGTCAATAATGTCAACAACAAAGCCCACAATGGGGTTTGATGGCAGAGTTAGAATTCCATGACATCAGAACAATGGTCTACAAGAAGTCTGCGAACTGACACCGCAGATCAGTTTGCCAGCCCTTTTCTGAGCTAAGAGTATTCTTGGTGAGCGTACAGAGATGCCCTAAAATGTATTAGCATGCAGGATAATAAAGTGAAAGTAAACAAAGTAAACAAGCCTTTGTGTCTCACTGTGAAAGAATGTGCAGATCATTCTTATAGTGAAAGTAGCAGTATTCAGATATCCTCAAAAACTTGAATGTTACACTACCAAGAAAGTCTTCAGTCCTAATAATTTAATAGAGTTGACTTCATTGGCTTTTAGGTCAGCTTTGCACAACAAAATTTCTCTTTTTCATGAGTTCTGTGTCAGAAAGCGTACACATTGCGTTTGGTTGCTGTTAGGCATTAATTTGTCCTCTTGAAAGACAAGTGCTGATATTACTGACCGCGCTATTAGCTACATCATTTACATTATGTTCCACATCCTTCACAAAACACTTGCCTCATCTGAAAAGAGAAAACTTTTTAACGCGCTTGTCATGTTTAGTGGCACATCATTGGTGCATATCAAGAAAAGCAACAGATTCAGAACAGAACCTTGTGGCGCCCTCCGCCTTACATGACCACAGTTGGATTTAAACATCGTCCCTGTTTGTTTACACTAGAGGACAATCTACTGTTCCCTGCTTTTCACATATGAAATGAACCACTGCCGAGCGTTTTTCTTAATCCTGTAATGTTCCAAAATTAATTTATGATCCACACAATCAAATGTTTTTATTAAATCAAAGAATATACGTACTGTGCTCAGTCAATGGCTTAGCACTGACAGCATCTCACGCAACAAGAATAAAAAGCATTTTATATGGACACCCCTTCCCTGACACCAAACTTCGTGTTGTTGTTGTTGTTGTTGTTGTGGTCTTCAGTCCTGAGACTGGTTTGATGCAACTCTCCGTGGTATTCTATCCTGTGCAAGCTCCTTCATCTCCCAGTACGTACTGCAGCCTACATCCTTCTGAATCTGCTTAGTGTATTCATCTCTAGGTCTCCCTCTACGATTTTTACCCTCCATGCTGCCCTCCAATACTAAATTGGTGATCCCTTGATGCCTCAGAACATGTCCTACCAACCGATCCCTTCTTCTAGTCAAGTTGTGTCACAAGCTCCTCTTCTCCCCAATTCTATTCAATGCCTCCTCATTAGTTATGTGATCTACCCATCTAATCTTCAGCATTCTTCTGTAGCACCACATTTCGAAAGCTTCTATTCTCTTCTTGTCCAAACTATTTATCGTCCATGATTCACTTCCATACATGGCTACACTCCATACAAATACTTTCAGAAACGACTTCCTGACACTTAAATCTATACTCGATGTTAACAAATTTCTCTTCTTCAGAAACGCTTTCCTTGCCATTGCCAGTCTGCATTTTATATCTTCTCTACTTCGACCATCATCAGTTTTTTGCTCCCCAAATAGCAAAACTCCTTTACTACTTTAAGTGTCTCATTTCCTAATCTAATTCCCTCAGCATCACCCGATTTAATTCGACTACATTCCATTATCCTCGTTTTGCGTTTGTTGATGTTCATCTTATACCCTCCTTTCAAGACACTGTCCATTCCGTTCAACTGCTCTTCCATGTCCTCTGCTGTCTCTGACAGAATCACAATGTCATCGGCGAACCCCAAAGTTTTTATTTCTTCTCCATGGATTTTAATACCTACTCCGAATTTTTCTTTTGTTTCCTTTACTGTTTGCTCAATATACAGATTGAATAAAATTGGGGAGAGGCTACAATCCTGTCTCACTCCCTTCCCAACCACTGCTTCCCTTTCGTGCCCCTCGACTCTTATAACTGCCATGTGGTTTCTGTACAAATTGTAAATAGCCTTTCGCTCCCTGTGTTTTACCCCTGCCACCTTCAGAATTGGAAAGAGAGTATTCCAGTCAACATTGTCAAAAGCTTTCTCTAAGTCTACAAATGCTAGAAACGTAGGTTTGCCTTTTCTTAATCTAGCTTCTAAGATAAGTCATAGGGTCAGTATTGCCTCACGTGTTCCAATATTTCTACGGAATCCAAACTGATCTTCCCCGAGGTCGGCTTCTACCAGTTTTTCCATTCGTCCGTAAAGAATTCGCGTTAGTATTTTGCAGCCGTGGCTTATTAAACTGATAGTTCGATAATTTTCGCATGTGTCAGCACCTGCTTTCTTTGGGATTGGAATTATTATATTCTTCTTGAAGTCTGAGGGTATTTCGCCTGTCTCATACATTTTGTTCACCAGATGGTAGAGTTTTGTCAGGACTGGCTCTCCCAAGGTTGTCAGTAGTTCTAATGGAATGTTGTCTACCCCTGGGGCCTTGTTTCGACTTAGGTCTTTCAGTACTCTGTCAAACTCTTCACACAGTATCATATCTCCCATTTCATCTTCATCTACATCCTCTTCCGTTTCCATAATATTGCCCTGAAGTACATCGCCCTTGTATAGACGCGTGTGTGACAGCCAATTATGTGTACTAATATGTACCACTACTTTCCTACATACTGCTTTCTCAGACACGTTTGAAAGCATTTGTAGCAACAACAAGAAACCTGGATAGCTATTGTCTACATTCTCTTCCTCACACCTTGTTTATAAAGTGGTTTCTGTCAGGAACTTGACCACACCTGAAAGCCACATTGCACATGTGACTAAGTCTGTACAGAACTAACGTATGCTGCACTCATGTTCATAATCCTACATGAAATTTCGTCGTACCCGTGGGAATCTTTACTCCTTAATGATGGAAAAATTGATTCAATTTCATCTTCGCTTATTTTCTGTAGCTGCATGTCATGCACTTGTCTGATAACACCAACTTTCAAGAATTCTACATATTTATCTGTACCAATGAAATTTTGATGTAACTTACCGACTATTGACAAGAGCTGATTATTAAATATTTTGTAAAGGTCGAGTGGATCACTAACATTTCCATTCTCATACGACAGAGGTGTAATATCTTGACCACCCACACTCTACCCGGTATCAGTCATTCGTACAGTTTGGGTGGTGATATAAGGACGATATTGGACGATAGTTTTTCAGTGACTCTGGATCTTTCCTTGGCTTTAATATCCCTGCCACTTTTACTCTTGCGATCTTACGTGTTTTGAGACAGTGATTCGTAAAGTCCAAGATCGACTGTTTTGTTCCAGGGTCAAAGCATTTGATTTATTTCACTCAACCGTCGCCAACTCATCTTGCTTTGCAATTTCCGTTGAGTTTACTCCTAGACAAATGACATAACGATATTCATATCGTATCGGCTAAAGTGCTTCGGATTCGATGCTTTAGCCATCATTAGGCATACAAATCACAACCAATTTAATTTAGCTGAACGAAGTGGGATGGTTACAGTCCAATATCTTCAAATCTCGATGATGGCCATATTTTTTTCGGAAATGCCCCTCCATACATACACAGAAAGCACGAATTAATATGATTTAGAGTACAAAGGTAATGTTTGAGAGCGCAGCTCTGAAACCCAAATAACGCACTTTCAATGGAAGCTGGAGAAATACTTCTCAGTATTTCAAACAATGACAAACAAGCGAAAGGCTAAACATACGACGTCCTTGAGCTAACCGAGAAAGCAAAAGCAAGCTACAGAACCATTAACGTGGTGTTGAATCAGGTCCCTACATGGAAAAACCGTAATAGAATGTATACCAGTTGGCAAAGAAAACCACTGAGTTGGGAATTCCAGATTCATTCAGCTGCTTACACAGACGTTATTCAGCAAACAGTCGCTACTTTTATCAACGACGGCTTTATCAAAAATGGTTCAAATGGCTCTGAGCACTATGGGACTTAACATCTGAGGTCATCAGTCCCCTAGAACTTAGAACTACCTAAACCTAACTAACCTAAGGACATCACACATCCACGCCCGAGACAGGATTCGAACCTGCGACCGTAGCAGTCGCGCGGTTCCATACTGAAGCGCCTAGAACCGCTCGGCCACCGCGGCCGGTGACGGTTTTATCACTGGCTCTCATATCATCATCAGGAAAAAGCAGACATTACGTTGCTAGCCAGCTATCAGTACCATAGTATACAGTAGTGTGAAAAACTTAAGAACGAAGATATTTTCACGTGATGTGTCAATACCAAGAGAAATTTGAGTTGTACATAGAGAAAACTGCAGTAGTATAGTACAGAAAGTAACTGAAAAAAATATGCAATGATACGAAGAGAAATGACACTTTTTATTCAAAGACATTAATTACACTGAAATCATCAGGATTTATGATGGTCCCATGGAGACTACAAAAGGTGAGGCATGGATCTTAATAAGATGTGTGATCACCACAGACGGCAGTGCATTCTCTGAAACGTACTACTATGCTGGAGCTGGCTACAAGGTTGGTAAGGAATTCTTGTAGCAGGGCGTCCCATTCCCCCTCCAATGCAGGTACAACTTCAGGATGGTCTTTAGTGTAAGTGGACATTATCGCGATAAGTCTCCGCAATGCATTCTACGCGTGCCTGATGGAATAAAGTCGGGAGAACGGGTAAGCCAGCCCGTTCTACGAATATCCTCTCTTTCCAAGAGCTCCTTCACCTGTCCTGCTTGATACAATCGACATTGTCATCCATAAAAATGATGTCAGGGCAGGATGCACCCCTGCAATGACGCACGTGGGGAACGAGTAACAGTGTCACAATAACACTGATTGGTTAGTTATGGTGATCAAAGACTTGGAGGTCAATATGTCTATGTAACATTATGTCTCCCCTCCCCATAACACCTGTACGACCAAAACAATCACGTCCGACAACGTAGACACGCCTTCAAATGGCTAGATTTGGCAACTCGTAATGCACCCAGGAACATTTCTTAGGTCCGGGAGAATTATCACCTCCTTAAATAATGTGAGTAAACGATAACTGTTTACAATGTGCCACAGTGGCGCAGGAGAAGGGGAGACGAGCTATCTGATACAGGAACGGCCGGGTGTAGACATCTTTCCACACAATCGACATATCATTTGGCGCTCCCCTCTTCCAATTCACAAACGAGCGACATATCATCTGTCGCCCCCCTCTCACTCCTTCACTCCCATCCTCACACATTAGTTGCCTTGGTAACCCCTGTAAAATTTAATCTATATGTAGTGATCATGTAAGTACGTCGCTTTCGCTACTAATTATTGTAAACCCTGTGCACAAGTTTTCGACATGGATGTCTCTGACGTCCCTCTGACTTGCCCCCGGCAACCGTTTGTGTCGCTTGGGCCTCAAACTGGACCCGGATGCAGGACACTTTCGATCCAGCATGCTGGGAGGACAACCAGGGGTGGTGGCAAGGGGGTGGGTGGTGGCTATGGGGGCTATAGCCCCCCCCCCCCCCTCCCCAATGAAGGATCATATTACACTGGATAAAATTGCTTCAGAAATCAGCAAATATATTACTCCAACAGATTCAATCATTATTTTAATAATTATGTAGCAATATAGGTTACAATATATTTCAAACACATTTTAACAGAAGAATAATAGTGGCAAACAGATTACTATCTAAACCAATAAGTATCATTTAACTTAAAATGAGCGTCTCATTATTTATTAATACACATTTTTTACCCTGAACTCTAAAACAGTTACCAAAAACTACTTTAAGCAAAAACAAAGTTTACCAATTTGTCTGTGGAGGAACCCAACTCTCCTTCTGTTCAGCAATACTCCATTCCCCTAAACCCCCTCCCTCCCCCCCCCCCCCCATTAGATCCCCCGCCCCTTGACAACCTCAGATTAGCCTTTAAAAGTCGCCTAAGCCAAGCTCGTGCGCGGTGCTTGAAATTCTGAATATCCTCTCGTCCTCTTCGCCAGCAGCTTAGCCTGGTAGCGCCAGACATTTTTTTGCCAGTATTTGACTGCCATGTGTGCAGAGATAACTGTGTAAAGCTCATTGTCACCAGACTATGAGCCGAAGTTCACCCTCCAAGTCCCATCTACAATAGCTTTTTCTCCTTCGTTCTGTCTCCCTTATCTTTCAAAAGAGGACTATCAGTTCTAAACGCCAGAACATTTTCAAGGTTTACTGCCATTTTTGGCCTTTGTATTGGTCTCAAGTTTTCTCCCCTTCCCTTCTTTATCTCATCGTTATCAACAACAGGAACTTAGCACACTATACTCTATGTCTCTATGTGGACACATCACCATCAGCTACATTGAAACGTTACCCATAAGACATCTGACCAAGGACATAGCCAAAGTTTTGTCTAAATCGCCCAAAAATCGCGTTCATCAGCAAAAATATCGCCCAAGCGGCGATAGTTGCTTTCCTTTAAAAATTTGATCAGTATTCTGTCATTAGTAGCCCAAATGGCAAAATATCGTCAATTTGGTCACCTGGGCGGTACTCGGTTATGAAAACCGCTCCCAATACGAAACAATGGGAAGGGCTTTGTGGAGAGTACATGTGATATATAGCGACAGCACATACTATAGTTCGTTAGTTTCTAAAAGATTTTTTTTTAGTGGGCTGCTGGAATTCGTCGGAACCAACTGCTCCCTCCGCCTTTCGACCAAAATCTATTTACGCTTTTCTAATATTATACTAACTGAAGTCAGTAATTCCATGCACAATTAAATAATAAACTATCAAATGACTGAACATGCACAATTAAGGGAAAAACATGCAAGGTCAGTACTAAATATTCTGTTGAGGTGTATTTTAAAACAGTATACAACAACCAGTTCTCCATTGACTTGGAGTAGTTTTCTGTGGTTTCGCTTTTTCAATTTAGACAAATGCCGGGACTGGTTTCTTACTACAGGTCACAGCCAATTCCTCCCAAATACCTACCTTTGCCGAAAACTCTAATTCCCTTAAAGACGCAGCCCCTGCTTAAATGAAAAGAGCTGCCTGAAAGGTGAGCCGATCATCTCTTAGGAGATTCCTGGCACTAAAAGCCATACGATAAATAAATAATAATCCAAATTCTCCTCATTTGTGGTCGTGCAGTTGTCAGCTGCGATATTCTTTAAGGCAGAAAATCATTTTTCTTACACTGCAAGAAGTGACAGATGTCTATTCAAATGAGGAAATTTGAGATATTGTAACGCTGAAAAATTCGCGATCCTTTGCGTTTTCACCACCAAAAATTGTTCTAGCTTCTCCATTGAACAGAGATCTATGTATTCCAAAGCTCTGTTCATAATAACCACGGTGTTCCAAAAAATAAGCTTTCTTCCATTTCCGATCAGTTCCTCAACTCAAATCCAGACTGAAAGAAGAAGAATGTAAAATGACCTGGGGGAGTGAAGGGAGATAGGAGCATGATCGTTTCTTAATGGTTTGCCAAAGTACAGCACTCCTGCATCACGAAATTATTTCTCCACTTAGTGAAAACTCCGGGATCATTGTCGAATAAAATAGTATATCATTCTTTGTGGAAATTTTCGGAATAAATTAGATCTGACACACAAAGTGCCCCAGTGGCGCCAACTAAAAACAATTACACTGGGCTGTAATAAGAGGAAACGATAATTAATGAACGTTTAATACCAGCTGCACTTTTATCAAGATAGTTGGTCGCAGAATAACGTGGTTGGCGAATGCGCAATCGCCAGGGTATGCGTGGGGGCAGTGGTAGCGGTAGGGGTTGCAGGCGAGCGCTGTAGGGTAAGTGCCTTTCTGAACTTAAGCATACGCTCACATTTTCTGTAAATATTAAGTGTAGCCCTCCGCACCCACACTTGCATGGTGATCATTCAAAAAGCTCTGCTGTCACTTCTGCTGTTTTTATTATCTAACATTTTAAAACCTACATTTGTCTTATTTCCACGGTAAAATATAAGTCTTTTGCCAAAACACGGCGGAGTTTACACAATGTCACCTCACTAAAATATTGTGCAGACGTAATTGTGTAGAGAATCCTGCAACAGTGGTATATTAAATGAAAAAGTAAATTCAGTAGCTAATGAAAAAGCACATCCTCAGTACAAAACGAACTGTAATGTCTTCATTTACGTTATTCGAAAACCCACAGCATTTCTTGTTTCACCAACTATCGATGGCATTCAAAAATTAATTCTTTTATCGAAAAACTATGTTGTTAGCGGGGTACGTCGGTAGATAATGAAGTTTTGCACAATAACCATATGGCAAAACACTCTCTTCTTTGCATTATATCGTTTGCCAAAATCTCAATTCGATATCTGAAACCGTTTACGAAATATGAGGAATGCTGTGAATATTCACTCTGGCTTTATCGCTGGCGCCTGCGACCGGAAATTAATGTGCAACATCAAATCAATTTTCTCGAGACTGATGACGAAGAGAGAACTCCACCTGCGTCTAAAGAAAACTTGAGTGTATTAGCTAAGTTCATTCACAGCAACTATGCACTAAACGCAAAATCTTAGCGACCGGTATTTTTCGTTGCAATCTTTCTCGAATTTCGCACAGTGTCTTAGTTAACTGCAAACATCACAATAACAATAACCATTAGAGAAATAATGGGCACGTCATTATGAAGCTGAAATATACAGCTATAAGTAACGCAAAATAATTTTTTTTTCGAAGTGTTTCTATAAAATAGTTTAAGAAAGACTGCAGGGCGTGCGCCTCGATTCTGTCAAGGCAACGCATTGCTGGCCGACCGAAGGAGGGAAACAATGGCCTGTCCTTCGGAACGAATGAATTCGCCCAGCATTTTGAACGAAAATTTCTCACTGCGCATCGCCCACCGTGTCCTGTGCGGACTCTACCGTTATTACTGTGGTCTTCAGCCCCCAGACTCGTTAGGTGGCCGCGCGGGGTAGCCGCGCTGTCGAGGCGTCTTGTCACGGTCCGCGCGGCTCCCCCCATCGGAGGTTCGAGTCCTCCCTCGGCCTTGGGTGTGTGTGTCGTCCTTAGCGTAAGTTAGTTTAAGTTAGATTAAATAGTGTGTAAGCTTAGGGACCGATGACCTCAGCAGTTTGGTTCCGTAAGACCTTACCACAAATTTTCAATTTCCTCGTTAGGTGCAGCTCTTCACGCTAATCTGTCCTGTGCAAGCCTCTTCTTCTCTGCATAACTATTGTAGTCTACATCCCCTTGCACCTGCTTGCGTAAAGTTTCTGATCACAGTACATCGTGTGAATGTCTTGCAGTAATTCCAATCGACTCAACAGTGTCTCAAGCATAAACTAATATGCTTCAGCAGACGTGATTATAAGCTGCCTATACAAACAATACGGCTGTACCAAGAGCCCCTCTTTATTGCTTCTGTGGGTTACTGTGCAAGTGTTTAGCCTCATTAGCTATTACCGGTAACACCACTACAGGAGGACACATCAACATCTACATCGTCATGATTATTCTCCAGTTCAAATTAATGTGCTTGGCGGAGTGTTTCTAGAACCGCTGTCAGACTATTCCTCCCCTGTTACACTCTCGAAGAGCACGTGGAGAAACAAATATCAAAATTTTTCCGTGCGAGCTCTGATTTCTCTTATTATTTTTAAAATAATAAGTTTTCTCTATGTAAGATGGCGACAGTAAAATATTTTCGCGTTCAGACGAGAAGGTTGGTAATTGAAATTTCGCGAAAACATCTCGCAGCAACGAAAAACGCCTTTATTTTAATGATTGCCACCCCAACCTGCGCATCGTATCTGTGACACTCCCCCCCCCCTCCTCCTCCCCCCCCCTATTTCGCTATAATACAAAACGAGCTGCCTTCATTGCACTTCTATATCCTCCGTCAGTCCTACCTGGTAAGCGTACAATACCGCATAGCAGTATTCTAGCAGACGACGGACGAGCGGATTGTCTCTTTAGTAGACCTGTTGCGTCTTCTAAGTGTTCTGTCAATAAAACGCACTATTTGGTTCGCCTTCTCACGACACTTTCTGTATGATGGTTCCAATTTAAGTTGTTCGTAATTTTAATTGACAGGTGTTTAACTGAATCGATACCCTTTAAATTCGCGTGATTTATCGTGTAACCAAAATTTAACGGAACTTTTTTTATTATTTATGTGGAGGACTTTGTACTATTTATTGTTCAGCGTCATTTGCCGCTTTTCTCACGATGCAGATATAAAATCATTTTGTAATTCGTATTGCTCATCTGATGAGATTACTACACGTCAAACGACAACATCATCGACAAACAATTTAAGACGGCTAGTCAGATCGTCTCCTATATCGTTTATGCAGGATAAGAACAGCAGAGGGCCTATAACACTTCCTTGAGGAACCCTGAATATCACCTCGGTTTCAGTCATGGACTTCCCGTCTGTTACTGCAAACAGCGACCTTTCTGATCAAAAATCACGAATATAGTTGCACAACTGGGAAGATACTACGTAGGAGCGCTATTTGATGAGTAGCTGCTTATGAGGAAGGTGTCAAAAGCCTTCTGGGAATAGAGTAATATGGAATGGACTTGAATTTCCTTGTTGAAAGCACTCATTGCCTCGCGTAAATGAAGAACCAGTTGAATTTCACAAGAATGATCTGAAGAAGTGCTGGCTATGTGTCAACAGATGGTTTGCTATGAGGTATTTCATAATTTTCGAACGCAGTATATGATCCAAAATCTTACTGCAAATCGATGTCAGTGACATGGGCCTACATTTCACTGAATTACTTTTGTTTCCTTTCCTGTGTTATAGTGAGTAGAAGATGCTACTCGCTATGCTTGTGTATTGCCGTAATCTGAGCAGCTTTGCAGCCTTTAGATGCAGATCTTTCATCGAATGAGCGGTTGTAAGTGGCTGCTTAACATGGAACTGTTTGATCGGCATACTCCGAAAAAACCTGTTTAGTGTGCACCAGAAGACTCGCCTGTATTGAGTGACTTAAGTTGCTTTATTACACTAAGAATCTACTTCTAAATTACTCGAGTTGGCAGCTGTTCTTGATTCGAATTTTGGAATCTTCACTTCATCGTCTTTGGCGAAGAATTTTCGGAAAACCATGTTTAGTAATCGCACTTTAGTGGCCCTGTCATCGGTAACATCATCACTGCTGTCACGTATTAAAAATATTAACTGCATCTTGCCGCTGGTATACTTTACACGAGACCAGAAATCTTAGGATGGTCTGCTAGACTACGAGACAGAGTTTTGTTGTGGAAGTTATTGAAAGCATCTCGCACTGAAGTCAGCGCTGAATTTCGAGTTTCTGTAAAACATTGCCAGTCTTGAAGATTTTGCGTTCTTTTTAAATTTGTCATACTTTCTTCGTTGCTTCTGCAACACTGTTCTGCCCTGTTTTGTGTACCGTGGCGGATCAGTACCATCTCTTACCAAGTTACTTGGCATGAAACTCTCGATTGCCGTAAATACTGTTTCTTTGGATTCCTAAAAGGGAGGTCAGAGTTCGTAGTAATTGACGAAAAGTCATCGATTAAAACAGAAGTAATATCTGAAGTTTCCCAAGGAAGTGTTATAGACCCTCTGATGTTTCTGATCTTTATATGCCCTCTGCTGTTCCTGCCTACATAAACGACATACGAGACAATCTGAGCAACCCTCTTAGATTGTCTGCAGATGATGTCATTTATCGTCTTGTCAAGTCATCAGATGATCAAAACCAACTGAGAAATGATTTAGACAAGATATCTGTATGGTGCTAAAAGTGGCAATTGACTCCAATTAATGAAAAGTGTGAAGTTTTGGCTAAAGCAAACCAAAGACTACGATTTATTGGTAGAACGCTTAGAAAATGCAAGAGATCGACTAAAGAGACTGCGTGCAATACACTTGGCCGCCCTCTTCTGGAGTATCACTGTGCGGTGTGAGATGCGCATGAGATGGGACTGACGGAGACATCACGAAATAAGGGGAAAGAGTGCAGCGGACATGATGCGTGAATTAGGTTGGCAGTCATTAAAACAAAGGCATTTTTCGTTGCAGCAGAATCTTTTCGTGAAATTTCAATCACCTACTTTCTCCTCTGAATGCGAAAATATTCTCTTGGCTACCTTCTACATAGCGAGAAATAATCGTCATAATGAAATAAGAAAAATCTGAGCTTACGGAAAGTTTTAAGTGCTCGTTTTCCCGCGCGCAGTTAGAGAGTGGAACCGTAGAGAAATAGCTTAAAGGTGGGTCGATGAACCCTCAGCCACATACTTAATTGTGAATTGTAGAGTAATTATGTAGATGTGGATGCAGAAGCCACATATGACCTACATTTACATAATTAGTTTTACCGCTTTTCTAAATAGGTAAACGAATATTTTGTGTTTAGTTTTGGTGGGTTTCGATGTTACAATATTCTGTCTCGCTGTAACAACCCGGGGTCACTAATCTCTCCACCGATTAGAACGTTCGCTATTTACTTAGGATTGTTTGTGGCTAAGAAGCCTAGTATATTATCACTATCATTTAGACTTCGTATGAGTTCCTAAATTAACTGCTCAAAATTAAAATTATTTTTGGAGAACACATTTCGAATAACTGAGGACGACGTTTATGGTTCAAATGGCTCTAAGCACTAGAACTTAGAACTACTTAAACCTAACTAACCTAAGGACATCACACAACACCCAGTCATCACGAGGCAGAGAAGATCCCTGACCCCGCCGGGAATCGAACCCGGGCGCGGGAAGCGAGAACGCTACCGCACGACCACGAGCTGCGGACACGACGTTTATGACTAATGCCTACTTTAAACATATATTTTCGCCAACATATAGTGGGTAAATTGAAGTCACCACCAACTCTATAACTGTATAAGTCGGGGGGAGGGTGGGAATGGGTTAAAGAAACCAGTTATTAATTTGGTCCGGTTGTGAGCATAACATCTACCCATACTAACACACAGCAGGTGTCTACTTCAATTTCACTACAAGATAACAGTTCCAAACACCAACTGAATTTAATCTGTCCTTTCTGAACACTGTTATGTAACTGGTAAGAATTTTAACTGAAGTTATTTTCGGCTTTAGCCACCTTTCAGTACCTATAAAGTCTTCTGCTGTGGTGTTTTCTTTAACGACTAGGTGCTCTGGTTCTTTACCATCACAACTACGGCAGTATTCAACTATGATACCAATGTCTCCGAAAGGCACTCTTTGAGACTGAAGCCCTGTCTGAATTTTTCCGAGACCTTCTAACCTACAACAACGTTAAGTCCATTTCACACTGTCCTCACTATCTATGTAACCACCTCCTGTGTATAATGGACTGCTGATCTATTAGGTAGGTCCCGATACCTCTCCATCATATGGCACAGGTCAAGGAATCTGCAGCCTACATGGTAACAGAACCAACTGAGCCTCTGATTCAGAAACTTCACTCAGTTCTGTGCCATACGTAATCGCCAGAAAACAGAGAGAATCTGCTTCGATCCAAAGTGACACATTCATTTCTACCGACATGAGCCAACAGCTGCAGTTAGCTGACTCTATTTTCTTCATGTCAGTGGGAAGGATCCTTCCTCATCTGAAATGACTCCCCCACCATTCTCATGGAGTACACATTGGATTTCTTCCCCTCCTTGCCAGCCATATCCCTAAGGGCTCCATCATGCACCTAACATTGGGTACTTTCTGCCATTAAACCCAACCCCTGCGAATCCTTGAATCTTGTGGGCTGAGAAGCATCGTCTGAAAGTAGGCAAATGACTGCAGCCGCCTCAGGATCTGTATCAGCCACAGATAATACCTGAAACCTGTTTGTCAAAAAAAAAAAAAAATAACCAGCAAGGACATTCATTCAGTCCTCCAGAAAGTCTTTTGCTGTCTGCCACACCTACAAACAATATCTCACTCAATCACCCAAGGTAATCTCCTTGTCAGTAGCAACAGGGCTAAGCGCACCAATGGACCAATCGGGGGACAAGTGGGATGTGCTGGATGTCCCTTAGATCCTCATGGCCAGCCTTCCACCAATGATGCCCAGTGGCAGCAGTCTCACGGCATGTGATTGGAGCTATCACTCACTTGAGCTGTGAGGAAGTGTTAGTTTTATATGACCTACAGATATATCTCCAAGGTATGAAATCAATCATCGTACAGTGAAAACACAATAAACAGCTATTGCGGGGACTTTCATTCAATTTAATCTAGACCATTTTACGATCTCTGATTTTAAATTGTTTCATTGTTCTTCACATTATGTGTGAGCAACGTGCCTCCAACTTATCTTGCATATGAATATAGCATTGACAGTACCTATCAGTCCTAAAGACAGTGGAAATTTACACTACTGAAACATGTGAGAAATTTAAGATTAAACTACAAAGTCACACAGACAAAGCTAAGCAATTAACTAACATCTAGTTAGAAGCTCGTAATAAAATACACAAACAAATTGTCTATTCTCTTGGTGCTGCTTGAATGGAGGCTGGGGCCTCCCTGAGATGTCTACAACTTTCGCTGGTTATTTAAAACAAACTACAGAACAAGGAGGAGCATTCCTCAGGCTGTCAGGAGGCACTGTAAGCAAACATAGAAAAAGGAGCTATTTACAGCTTGAAGAAGGATGACTATTACCATATTCAAAATATAATGGTATGGCAAGCAACAAACTGCAAACAAGTAAGTATATGTAGTAGCTTTCGTAATTATACGTGGATCACATTTGACATCACATTTCTCTGGCACAAATGCTGAAGTGATGCAGGAAAAGAAAGAAAAACTACAGTTTCTTCCTAAACACACACACACAAAAATGTTACAGCACTTGAATCCCTCAAGAGGCTTGATCCATTTGCTGACGAGCCACAATCCATTTACCATGTTCTTGCATCAAATCATAACGAAAGAAAGAAATGAGTGTGCCTATAGGGAACACTTTTGCATCTGGACACAGCTGGTGCTGGACGACAACAGTTCACTTGGAATGGAACATTAAATGTTGAGTAGATATTCTACAACGACTCAGGCTGGATGTCCATAGGCTATATTGTTAATGCAGTGTTCAAAAACGCTAGGGAGGCACACCAAAATTTGAATCAATGTGCTCTCGTGGCACTATTGGAAGAGCAGTGTCGCTGAATTACTGGTCTGTGAACCCATGCAACCTGAGAAACCAGCGTGACGTGGGATGTCATTCAGTGACGTTGCATATCAGATATGGCTATGCGTCCTAGGACTAGAACAATGACCGAGCGAGGTGGCGCAGTGGTTAAACACTGGACTCGCATTCGGGAGGACGACGGTTCAATCCCGCGTCCGGCCTTCCTGATTTAGGTTTTCCGTGATTTCCCTAAATCGCTCCAGGCAAATGCCGGGATGGTTCCTTTCAAAGGGCACGGCCGACTTCCTTCCCCGTGCTTCCCTAATCCGATGAGACCGATGACCTCGCTGTCTGGTCTCCTTCCCCAAACAACCCCAACCCCCCCCCCCCCCAATTAGTAACATTTCAGTAGTAACTAGAACAATGTCCCCTGCATCAGACCTAAGAGAAAAATATGTTGATAAAGACTGCTATCTATATATTCAAAAAAGTTTATTTCGATTATAGAACTTAATGCTTCGTAAATGGTTCAGAAACGTTGCTTTGTAAATTGTGCTTCACACGAAAGTAATAGGAGATGTCCAAATGGGAGTTGTGGAAGTAACAGGTTTCCGGTAACTCAATGATAAGACTAATATATATGACTCTCTGCGTTAATGTGCTAAAGTAGTTTTATAAACAAAATATCTACAATAGGTCTAAGAGGTCTTCGACTACTTCACCAGTCATTCTGCGACATTTTCACACTGTGAATCACTTCTCCAGAAAGAAATGGCCAACACCTTTGTTCTATCATGTGGGGTTGCATAAAACGACATCGGTAAGGACAGCTGAATCAACCTATATAGCAGTGATTAGTTCAATACGATAAGGACAGAATCAGTAGGAATACTATGGGGCTTCTGGCACACAGTCCACGTTCCACCACTAGTCAATACTGCACACATGTGATGTCATGAAGATGGAGCTGGTGGTATATTAAAAAATTTAAAATGGTGACTGACAGATAATTTAAGAATTAAAGATGGTGGCTGGCGATAAATTTAAAAATTAAACATAGATAATTTTTTTAAAAAAATCAAGTTAGTGGCGCTAGCCTTGTTGTGCTTTGTAACACTTCCTCCCTTACCTTCTCCTCTCCTCCAGTGAGAAAACAATACCTTAAGATCATTAAAACGAACCAGCCAGTCACAATATAGCTTGATGCTGAAAAGTATCTAAAAAATCTGCAATATGCAAAAGAATTTATCAAAAAAATTACTTGCTGTACTTTTGATTATGCTGAAAAAATCTGAAAGCTGTGAATTCTTTTTTTGCATCATGTTCAAAAGTATTTATCCAAAAACTTACGTGAAGTATGCAACTTGCAGTATTTCTATACGTAAAAGAACTTTGCAGTCCATTAAAATGAAACAACCAATCACAATGTAGCCATCTTGACAATGCTCGAAGGTACCCAAACACTGAATTTCTTTTCGTGTCATGTTCAACAGTAGTTAACCAATAAATTACTTGCAGTATTTTTTTACTGTGCTCAAAAGTATCTGAATGCTCTATTTTTTATCTGAATGCTTATTTTTTTGCACCATGTTCAAAAGTAGGCCTTAAGTTACAGTGAAAAACAAATTTTAAAAATTGGCTATATCTTATTATCCAACACTTGTTCTAAGATAAGTGAAACATGGTGATCCAAAATATGGAAACCATTTGTCCCTACCACCCACCTTTTTTTGGATATGCTCCTTCAACCGTTTATATTTCACGAGAACAATTACCGTTACACAGAGTACTAATTAACATGGCTTTAGGTAAGGAAACGACGAGATTGAGTCACATCACACATATGCTATACAGTACTATGTAGTTCAAGATATGATACACACATGAAATCCATACTCACTGAAAATACACCATTAATCTATGGAGTGTTTGCTTTGAATTTCTTGGCTGTAGACTCCCGTTTGTGCTGAGCACTTTTGCACGTCACACTGATATGTACAGCATTAGTCAGCCAACATTCCTTCACTCCACTGGCACTGAGACTGTAACTCCATCACTGAAATGTCCTGGTGAAAACGTTCACCATGTTTGTCACTGACAGAACCTAGATTTTTGAGGGAGAAGTGAAGATGAGAGTGAAGGAGATGAATTTTGAGGGCGTGTTGACATTCAGCTGTCTGTTCGCACTTCTTCACAACATTTACAATCAACAGACTCACAATTTCGATGAAAATTGGCTACAACTGATTTGAATGCCAACCCTGCATTTCTTTCAGTATCATTCAGTAAGTCTTGGAAGTGGGTGTCAGCAATTACTTTCCTTATTTGTGGACGTATGAACAAACCTTCTTTTACTTTCGCATATCTCAACTTTGGAAATTTGGTGCACAGTACCGAGAAACATCTGAGTCGTTGTGTAGTGTCTACACGAAATTCTTCATGAGCACCAGCGGTAGCATGATAATTTTCTCATGGTCAATCAATGGCACACGGAGAACATTATTTGCCCATACAGTCTGTTTCTAATTGTCCTATTTTCCTTATGTAGTTTTGCTTTCCATATCTATTGTGCCACCCACGGACAAAACAGCAGTACTGCCTGAATTCCCATGATAATGGTAACAACTTTTAAATCATGTAGTATTTTTTCAAGAAGTAGCGTCATAGATCCATATGTCCCTTTTAGATGGGTAGGATGACGAACTGATACTGATGCATAATTGTTTCCATTGTATAATAATAAATACTGCGTTCCGATTTATTTCCGATGAGTCACTGAACGAACACCATGCTTCAATGTTTGGTTAAACTCTGAGATTTGACGTGAGATCTCAAACGTCCTTACAGCAGCAAGCAGTGTCACTCATTGCACATAATTTCTTATGTTCTTTGTAATGCAAATGTGAAGTTATTCTATCAAGCGCAAGCAAATAAAATTCCTCTAAGGAATGAAGTGAGGAGTTTAGCTTGTTTTGTTAGTGCCGGGTCCGATATGAGGTCACAAAGATCAGCACTGCTCAGTAGATGAATACCTTCTCCAGACTGGTATTCAGGGTCTGATATGCTGCTTGGAGGTGAAAGATAACTTTCTTCTTGCGTTTCTTCATCAAATGTATATTGTGAATATGCTATCGATATTGGACAAGCGATGGTATCATGTAGAAATGATTTAGAAACTGAAGAGACGTCTGGATACTTTGCAGAAACACTAGTTTTGTAGGAAACACGAGTTTTCGCCTTCCTTATCCAACTGCGCAAGTTGCGTGCACACGTCAAACATGAACTATGTTGCCCATGATTTGCTAGTACTTACGTTTCAATCGAAGTGTTATTCATATGCTTTCTTCAGAAATGACGTAAAAGACTTACGATGGGCTTAGTCTCTTAGCCAACCGCACACGTAGCGAAACAAGTCTCGTGTATTTGTGCAACCTCTGGAAGTCATAATATCGCCTTAAACTGAAAATAAGAAAGTAACACATGAAAGATTAGTAACATGATATCGAAAATTTTTTGTTGTATTATCTCAAAAAAAAAAAATATTTTCAAAGATGACGAAAACATTGTACAGCGTTAAATGAAAAATTACGAAGAACGTGTGGGCAAAAAAATTAATGAACCGTATTCCATGAAAATTAATTTTTATCGATATATTGAAAACCTGATGTGTCAGAGCAAAACGGTTTTCAGATCTGAAATCAGAATAAAACAGTACATTAGAAACAGGAAGCACCATGTCAGATATCTGTAGCTTGTTCATCAGCGTTACTTGCCGTAGTTTTAGTCCTGGTCACGAGTATCCAAACGCATTGAACTTCTTTATGCCATGTTGAAAAGAATTCATTCAAAAAAAAATAAGTTGAAGAGTGTAACTACCATTACCCCGAACGCATAGTGGATACTATTGAAGTAATGATGATCAGTTCACATGGTGACTGGCTTTCCCCTATTACCCATTTGCCAGATACTGTGTACAGTTTCCCATTGAACCATTACCTACATACCTTTATCTGTTTACTGTTTACCATTTAACCTTCATTATTTACCGTTACCCATTACTTGTTACCAACTACCTGCTTGCACTGGAAAATACCCACAGTAGCTGACACCTGCAATAGCTGACACCTCCCAATAGCCGACACCCCTTAGCAAGTGCTAATAAGCATGTGGCGCTTATTGATCACCAAAATCGAGTTTCGACGTAACATGGTATCTTTAAACTATCAGAATCTTTGACTTTTCAAATTTGTGCCGCCAACTTGGTTTTATCATCTAGTCTTATTCTTGCATTTGCCATGTGATGGTGTACTGTATACTATGTCCATAATACTCGTAAATAGCGAGTTTCATATAAAGTTGTGATCAGGTTATTAATATGATGATTATATGACCTTTTCCCCGTAGTGGTAACTACAGACTTCTTCGATACGATTGCACACCTGGTTTTGCTACACTTGTTTCGCATTACTCATGTGCCACAAAATACTAATGAACTGCCACATTTGTGATTGAGAAGTGGCCGTGAGTTTGCCTACAGCCTCTTTGACTGGCGAACTGCTGGCAGTTCAGACTTTGATGTTTCCGACTGCATTTTCACGCCCACATGTTCCAATTGAAGCACAACATAGCCTATCCAGCATTTCCCAATAGCTGTGGTGCACACAGATTGCACCATGTCTACAGGTGTGGCAGTTCCTGGACTACCTTCGCCGCAGTACCCCACAACATTTGAAGAAAACATATTTCCTGCCACCCCGATACACAAGCGTGTACATCCACCTGACTTCCATGTCATTATGTTCTCGCATCAAGAACCTGTGACCGCATTTGCAGCTACTGTGATGCTCGTGCCTCCCACGCCTTGTGTGTCATGTGGAGAGATGCTTACTTGTGCTGCATCATAGACATCCAATCATATACAGGTTTCTGGATACCCACAATCCCCTCACTGCCATCTTCCAAAGATACCACAGCAGCCATCTGTCGGGCAGTTTCTGAAACATCCACAACTGCAAAAGGAAAACCCCACAATATAGTTTGTGCTGGTGGATAATATCCTGGACAACCATGGCTTTTGGGATATGACACATGCTTCATCTGCTTGGTGAGCTATACACACGATGAGCCAGACCTGGTCAGCCATCTATTGCTCACACTACAGAGCCAGCACAAGTACGCAACTGCAAGAACCCACATCATCAAGCGCTTAACGCATCCTCCTGCAGAAGCCATCCACTCTATTATTCATGAAGTGTCTTTAGTGGACTGTACACACATTCTTAACTTTGGCGCCACTTATGAGCTCAGATCAGCATACACAAACTCGCCAGCCTCGTACTATGGCCGTTGTGGCTCGTGATATTACCGTCAGATCTTTAGCTACATCTGTTGGTTAGCAAAAACGCCACCCTGGAAGAAAACTTGCATCTGGTGGACTAGGCATACAACGTCATCAAGCACTGCCAGCTAAAATTCTCCTATTTTTCTGGTACGCCTGAAGCTGGTAGCAGTGTGCCATGCCTGATTCCTGTGCATCATCAGCCAGCCAGCAGAGGTCGGGTGGGCAGCAAGCAGCACTAGCCAATGTTGTCATCTCGCAGCCAGACCAACATACCTAATGCCAATTCCCAGTCCAGCTACCCGACCCACCACTTGCTGAGTGGCAGTCAAGGGTTGAGCTTGCTCCTCTTACTCGCACACTGTCAGTCATAGGCCCCCGTTTGTACGGATGACACACTAGGGGTATCTACGGCTTTGCTTTTATTAAAGCATCGGCGGGAACCCAGTCAAGGTCTGCAGCAAGGACTTACGGCGGGCAGGATATTTTTTGGCTACGCCCGACAGCAACATTGTCGTGTTTTCCTCTTCCAACTGCGGGATGTCGAGCTCCAGTGGTGCTTTGGGGTCGAAGCGGTCAACCGCTGTCGACAAAAAGCGCGTCTTGTCGTTGCCGCGGGCCACGTCGTCGGCCGTCTCGAGCGCCCCAGCTGCCGCAGAGCCAGGCTCTGCCCCCCCCCCCACCCCCCAAGGTTAGGGAAAATGTGGGCCAGGACCTGGGAGCCGGCCGCGGAACCGCAGAGAAGGTTTCCGCCGCCGCCGATCAGACCTCCGCGTCCACAAGGAGAATAGGGCCAGCAATGCAGCCGGGCCACCTAACGGTGTCAACGAAGGCTGTAACTGGCACCCCCCTGGCAACACCCCCCCCTCTCCGTTCCGGACGTGGCAAATAACACAGCAAAAAATGCCACCCTACACAGAACACCAACAACCACATACATCGTCAGTACTTGCAATCCCACCCCTCCTAACCTCGTCCTAACCCCGCTCCTGCTTGCCCACGCCACCGACACACTACCTGAATACATTGAATCCATGAAAAATGGCAAGCAGACGAACCGTCTGCCGACCAAAATCCTCCCCAAACCCACCCCCTCGTCTCAGTCCTCCACCCGTTCCAAATACCTTAAATCCCCCCCCACACAAGTCCACCACATCAAAGCAGAGGCGTGTAAAGAAGGACAGGAAGGAGAAGCACTCCAAGGGGAAGAAGCAATCCACCACCCCCACCCTAACCAATTCCACACCCTCCGAGGAGCTTGCGCCCCCGACAGCACCTGTCGTCGCTCTGGGAGGGGACCAGGAAACACCGGCACTGGAAGGGAACCGCGTAACCGGGCAGGCTTCCGCCGGCCTGGGGAGTGGAACCCACCCCAAACAGATTCCAGGCGGTTGCTGAGGAGCCAGAGACAACAGAAAACACAACACAAACACAGAACCAAGTCGCCCACCACCTCCCCCCGATTGTTGCAGAGTTTCCTCATAACTACGAGGAGCTCTTCGAGTTGCTCAAAACAGAAATCGGGGGAGGCAGTTTCCAGGCAAAACCCGCCGGTGGAGACAAAATAAAAGTCACAGTACACACACTCGAACACTACAACACAGTCAAAACACTATTCAACACAAGAAGCATACCTCACTACACATTCCCAACAACAAAGACACGGAACAGGAACATAGTTATCAGAGACCTTCCAAGACGAGTGTCCACCCCGGCAATCAAAACAGACTTTACTGCCCGGGGGTACGTCGTCAAGGTGGTACAGCAAATGGGCAGCATAGACAGTAAGTGGCCGCTGTACCAGGTAACACTCCCTGACATACCCCAAAACAAGAGGAAGATTAAGATGGTCCTGGCAGTGCCTGTCACCACGGAGCCACTGCGCCGTAAAAACAAGACGGTGCAGTGCTTCAGGTGTCAGGGCCTGAACCACATAGCTGCGCACTGCACCATGCCAGTGAGATGCAGGAAGTGCGCCGAGGCCCACGACACCAGGACATGCACACTCAAGCACACGGACCCACAAATAAGGTGCGCGCTGTGTGGCAAAAACCACACAGCGGGTTACCAAGGTTGTGAGGTCCACAAAAGACACTCACAGCAGCCAAAGGGCGCAAAGGCCGCCCCCCACACACGTAAACAAAACACGACAAAGCCAACCAACCACTCAAGAAAACAAAATACAACAACACACACAGACAAGGCCTGGTTAAAACCAAGACCGGACACACCCAGGGCAACATATGCAGAAGTGGTTTCTCCCCCGAGAAACCATGAAAGTGTGGCCCCGTCACCACAACACCAATCACAGTCACATGAACAACACCGGGAAACACACAACAACAGCGACCAGGTCCACCAAGTCAGAGGAAGCTCTAGGGAACCCCACACACACTCTCCCCCCCCCCCCCCCATAGACCAGTTGTTAGGCGTTATGGTGCAGACCATGCACCTCGTCATGGAAATGATGAAGGAATTCAGGAAAGCCCAGAAGCAGAACATACAGATCCTCGTTGCCCTTCAGGCAACAGTCCAGCAGTCACTCCCCTCTGCGACTTCCTCAGTAGTTTCAAAACCCCATCATGGATAGACGACCAAACATCCATGGCCTGACAATGTGCGTCTTTAACGCAGACAGCATTGTTAACCAAGAGGTCGAGTTCAGAGAACTCATGAAGGAGTTCTCCATCGACATATGCATGATGGGGGAGACCCACTTAAAACCGGGAACAAAAGCGACAGTCCCCAACTATGTTAGCTATCGCAAAGACAGGCCAACCCATGGCGGAGGAGTGGCCATATACATAAAAAGAGGGATCCCCCACCACCAGGTATTCTTACCAGCTACCAATAAAATCGAAGCAGTGGCAGTGGAAGTAACCACTGCCACTGGACCCCTAACAATCGTTGCAATCTACCGACCCCCACAAGACCAGATAGATGAGGGAGACATAGCTACTCTAGGGCAAATTGAAGGCAAACTCATAATAGGGGGCGACTTCAATGCCAAACATCCTGATTGGAATTCTAGAGTAACCTCCAGAGCAGGCGCCAGATTGCAACAACTAGCGCGCAACCACCATTTCGAAACATGGGGTCCAGTCGAGCCCACACATTTTCCAAAAAATGGAGGCAGGCCCGACATGTTAGACATAGCTCTCACTAGGAGGATTACGGGGTTTGTGACCGCGAGGACGATCAACAGAATGTCCTCCGACCACAACCCAGTGATCCTAGAGGTCGACGTGGGAGAATGGGTAGCACTCCCACGGTACCAGACGTCTTACAAACGTACAAACTGGGAGCGATACCGAGAAACTGTTGCCTCTGATATCGCTCGCGCTCCGCCACCTACTGCCGAAACAGTAGAACAAGCGCTACAAGACCTAACAGGTACCATCCTGCAGGCAGCAGAAGAGGCCACCCCTCCACAAAGGGATGGCCCGCCGCCGCAAATACGGCTCCCGGAACACTTGCTAGCTCAAATTCGACATAAGAACAGAGTGGCAAAAGAGTGGAAGATAACCAGAAACCAGGCGACAAGGAGGCTGCTCAATCGTCTACAGAGAGAATTAAAGGTAGCGCTCAATGAGCACAGAAACCAGCAATGGCAAAACCGCCTCAGAAGCCTCAAAGTAGACGATCACACACTTTGGCAAGCAACCAAACAATTCACAAAAAGACGCGCTAGGATGCCGCCACTGCACGGCGAGCGGGGTATGGCCCACAGCCATGCTGAAAAGGCCAACGCCCTCGCCGACACTTTCGAGAAGCAGTTCCAAGCGGCTGAACCCCAGGATGATGAGCATGAAAGAGTGGTCCGTCGTCAACTGGCCGTCTTCCTCAATGCTGAGGAGGACCCCGAAGACGAACGCACAGTTTTTGCCCCTGAAGACGTGGCAAAAGTAATCAGGTCCCTCCCCTCCAAAAAGGCGCCAGGACATGACGATGTCACCAACCAGTTGGTCAAAAACCTCCCACCCATGGCGATCGAACACCTCGCGAACGTCTTCAACGAGATTACTCGTACCCGCGAGTTCCCAGCTTGCTGGAAACACGCGGAAGTGGTCGCAATACACAAACCAGGGAAAGACCCTCTATTCCCGCAGCACTACAGGCCGATTAGCCTCTTGCCATCTCTCAGCAAGATCTATGAGCGCCTCCTGCTAAGACCCATACAAGAACATATCACCAGAGAGCAAATTCTGCCGGATTTCCAATTCGGATTCCGGCAGAACCACTATGCCCCACAACAGATCATGAGAGTGGTTGAAGCAGCCACAGAGGGCTTCAACCACAGAGGCTAGTGCGGGATAGTGCTACTAGACGTAGCCAAAGCATTTGACTCGGTATGGCATAGAGGGCTACTCTACAAGTTGTACACTCAAGGGTTCCCCGGGAGTATAGTTAAGCAGATCACAAGCTATCTCTCGAACAGAACTTTCTCTGTCAAAGTAGAAACAGCCACCTCCACCAAGAGGCGTATTCGTGCTGGGGTGCCACAGGGATCGGTCCTGGGGCCCGTTTTGTACAGTCTGTACACAGCGGACACACCAACGGCCCCCCTCGTGCACACCGCTCAGTACGCTGACGATACAGCCTTCTACACAAGAAACGCGAACAAGGACCTGGTCATCCGTAGGCTACAAAGGGTTTTAGATGACACAGAAACTTGGGCCCGTCGCTGGCGAATCACCATCAATTTTGAAAAGACGCAGGCGATGCTGATTACCCGTAGGCTCGGAAGGCGCGAACCTCCTCAACGCCCCCCCCCCCTCCACCTTCACCTAAACGGAACCCAACTCCCCTGGCGCAGAACCACCAAGTATCTTGGCGTAACCTTGGACTCTCGTCTTACGTGGAAACCCCACATAGACGAAGTCCATAGGAAGGTCTGCGCCAGAATGTCCATCCTGTACCCAATCCTCAACTCATCTAGCTCCCTTTCCTGCTCAGTAGGAGTGAACGTATACCAGGCCCTGATCCGGCCAGTCATGGAATACGCGTGTCCTGTCTGGGGATACGCGGCGAAGCAGCACCTGGACACTCTCCAGAGGCTGCAGAACCGCGCCCTCAGGAGGGCACTGCGTTTACCCCTTGGATTCCCTATTGACGATTTACATGCCGCTGCGGAAATCCCACTCCTGAGAGAGCGTTTCCAAGACCTGGCAAGGGCCTTCTATGAAGGTACTTCAAGGTCGGGAAACGCCCTCATCCACTCCCTAGGTCGGTATGACATGTCCCGCGATAAACACAATCGCCCCATGACGATCTTCGACGACGAAGTCGAAGAGAAAAATCCCAATACCCATTCCCAAATCCTACTCCTACCCAAAACACTACAATTATCACGCCAAACCTCAGGCAAGTATCAGACTCACACAGAACAAACATCACATTTCACAGACATCAAAAAAGTACAGAAATAATCACACACACAAGTACACAGCGGAGTAAAAGCCGAAAGGCTACAAACTCCCCCTCACACTTCCCCAAAGAGGGGAAAGTATTAGATGTAAGCAGCAGCAACCCGACCCACTTCTACACGACAGCAGAACGCCCCACCTCACGCCGCCAGCTCTCTGGCTCAGGCGCCGCACACAGCATACCCACTATGATGGTACCACGTTACGTTTGGAGATTCCACACATTCTTGTCGCGCTCCCTGCAACTACCCAAACACGAAGCATGAGTCTTGATAGGCCCAAAAGTTCACACCGACACTTCAGGACGCCGATCACGTCATTGGCCAAGCACACTCATTGCCCATCATGCTGGCAGACTGTACATCTATAATAGGACCGTTGTTGTTGTTGTGGTCTTCAGTACTGAGACTGGTTTGATGCAGCTCTCCATGCTACTCTATCCTGTGCAACCTTCTTCATCTCCCAGTACCTACCACAACCTACATCCTTCTGAATCTGTTTAGTATATTCATCTCTTGGTCTCCCTCTTCGATTTTTACCCTCCACACTGCACGCCAATGCTAAATTGGTGATCCCTTGAAGCCTCAGAATATGCCCTACCAACCAATCCCTTCTTCTAGTCAAGTTGTGCCACAAATTTCTCTTCTCTCCAATTCTATTTAATACCTCCTCATTAGTTATGTGATCTACCCATCTAATCTTCAGCATTCTTCTGTAGCACCACATTTCGAAAGCTCCTTGTCCAAACTATTTATTGTCCACGTTTCGCTTCCATACATGGCTACACTCCATACAATACTTTCAGAAACGACTTCCTGACACTTAAATCTACACTCGATGTTTACAAATTTCTCTTCTTCAGAAACGCTTTCCTTGCCATTGCCAGTCTACATTTTATATCCTCTCTACTTCGGCCATCATCAGTTATTTTGCTCCCCAAATAGCAAAACTCATTTACTACTTTAAACCTCCCATTTCCTAATCTAATTCCCGCAGTATCACCCGATTTAATTCGGCTACATTCCATTATCCTCGTTTTGCTTCTGTTAATGTTCATCTTACATCCTCCTTTCAAGACACTGTCCAATCCGTTCAGCTGCTCTTCCAGGTCCTTTGCTGTCTCTGACAGACTTACAATGTCATCGGCGAGCCTCAAAGTTTTTATTTCTTCTCCATGGATTTTAATACCTACTCCGAATTTTTCTTTTGTTTCCTTTACTGCTTGCTCAATATACAGATTGAATAATATCGGAAATAGGCTACAACCCTGTCACACTCCCTTCCCAACCACTGCTTCCCTTTCATGCCCCTCGACTCTTATAACTGCCATGTGGTTTCTGTACAAATTGTAAATAGCTTTTCGCTCCTTGTATTTTACCCCTGCCACCTTCAGAATTGGAAAGAGAGTATTCCAGTTAACATTGTCAAAAGCTTTCTCTAAGTCTACAAATGCTAGAAATGTAGGTTTGCCTTTCCTTAATTTATTTTCTAAGATAAGTCGTAGGGTCGGTATTGCCTCACGTGTTCCAACATTTCTACGGAATCCAAACTGATCTTCCCCGAGGACGGCTTCTATCAGTTTTTCCATTCGTCTGTAAAGAATTCGTGTTAGTATTTTACAGCTGTGGCTTATTAAACTGATAGTTCGGTAATTTTCGCATCTGTCAACACCCGCTTTCTTTGGGATTGGAATTATTATATTCTTCTTGAAGTCTGAAGGTATTTCGCCTGTCTCATACATCTTGCTCACTATATGGTAGAGTTTTGTTACGCCTGGCTCTCCCAAGGCTGTTCTAACGGGATGTTGTCTACTCCCGGGGCCTTGTTTCGACTTTGGTCTTTCTGTGCTCTGTCAAACTCTTCACGTAATATCGTAACTCCTATTTCATCTTCATCTACATTCTCTTCCATTTCTATAATATTGTTCTCAAGAATATCGCCCTTGTATAGACCTTCTATATACTCCTTCCACCTTTCTGCTTTACCTTCTTTGCTTATTACTGGATTTTCATCTGAGCTCTTGATATTCATGCAAGTCGTTCTCTTTTCTCCAAAGATCTCTTTATTTTTCCTGTAGGCAGTATCTATCTTACCCCTAGTGATATGCGCCTCTACATCCTTACATTTGTCCTCTAGTCATCTCTGCTTAGCCATTTTGCACTTCCTGTCGATCTCATTTTTGAGACGTTTGTATTCCTTTTTGCCTTCTTCATTTACTGCATTTTTGTATTTTCTCCTTTCATCAATTAAATTCAATACCTCTTCTGTTACCCATGGATTTCAATTAGCCCTCGTCTCTTTACCTACTTGATCCTCTGCTACCTTCACTATTTCGTCTCTCAAAGCTAGCCATTCTTCTTCTACTGTATTTCTTTCCCCCGTTCTTGTCAATCGTTCCCTAATGCTCTCCCTGGAGTTCTCTGCAACCCCTGGTTCTTTCAGTTTATCCAGGTCCCATCTCCTCAAATCCCCATCTTTTTGCAGGTTCTTCAGTTTTAATCTACAGTTCATAACCAATTGATTGTGGTCGAATTCCACATCTGCCCCTGGATATGTCTTACAATTTAAAACCTGGTTTCTGAATCTCTGTCTTACCATTATATAATTTATATCATACCTTCCATTATCTGCAGGCTTCTTCCATGTATACAACCTTCTTTCATGATTCATCTTTTTGCAGTTTCTTCAGTTTTAATCTACAGTTCATAACCAATTGATTGTGGTCAAATTCCACATCTGCCCCTGAAAATGTCTTATAATTTAAAACCTGGTTCCTGAATCTCTGTCTTACCATTATATAATTTATCTGATACCTTCCAGTATCTGCAGGTTTCTTCCACATATACAACCTTCTTTCATGATTCTTGAACCCTTGGTTGGCTACGATTAAGTTATGCTCTGTGCAAAATTATACCAGGCAGCTTCCTCTTTCATTCCTGACTCCCATTCCATATTCACCTACTACGTTTCCCTCTCTTCCTTTTCCTACTATCGAGTTCCAGTCACCCATGACTTAAATTTTCGTCTCCCTTCACTATCTGAATAATTTCTTTTATCTCATCATACATTTCATCAATCTCTTCGTCATCTGCGGAGCTAGTTGGCATATGAACTTGCACTACTGCGGTAGGCGTGGGCTTCATATCTATCTTGGCCACAATAATGCGTTCACTATGCTGTTTGCAGTAGCTTACCCGCATTCCTATTTTTTTATCCATTATTAAACCTACTCCTGCATTACCCCTATCTGATTTTGTATTTATAACCCTGTATTCACCTGACCTAAAGTCTTGTTCCTCCTGCCACCGAACTTCACTAATTCCCACTATATCTAACTTTAACCTTTTTAAATTTTCTAACCTACCTGCCCGATTAAGGGATCTGACATTCCACACTCCGATCCGTAGAACGCCAGTTTTCTTTCTCCTGATAACAACGTCAACCTGAGTAGTCCCCGCCCGGAGATCCGAATGGCCGTTTTGGTTAGCGTTACAAGGCCAGATCAGCCATGATCAGCAAATTCTATTTCCTCATAGACACATGCGTCGACACTAGTGTCATTCTCAAGTCAAGTTCTCTGCCTGCAGTCTTACCATCTTCTATATGACTCCAGGCAGCCAGCAACTCCACAATTCATATCCAAGGCTCAGTCGAACTTCAGCTGCATATCTCATCCATCTTACGCTGCGCCTGGGCATTTTGCGTCATGGATGTCAACTGCCCCATTATTGGCATGAATTTTTTAGGCAATTTCGGATTCTCACCAGATGGGGAAGCATCAGCCATCTTGCACCATGCTACTGGCATCTGGATAAAAGGGGTATTTGCTACCACCCCACAGCCTTCCACCACACACTATGATGCCCTGTCTGCTGTTACAACCGAATGTATCCATCTCACTGCAGAGCTAGCCACCGCCCTGGCTTGCCTAACAACTCAGCGCCACACAACAACCCACCCTCGCACTGAAAACACTCGCCTACAATAGCTGATCGCCGCCATGTCAGCTGACCTGACACATGCATTCGAGGCAGCAGAAGACCCAGTCACGCCGTGGGGGCATGATCACACCAATACCACTATGGTGCAGACGTTACAGATTCCCTCACAGTGACGCCTATTCCCACAACTCAGTGATATTCTTGCTTCAAACGTCACCAGTGTTCCCCCTCTGCCCCCAGTGTTGTTGTTCGGGGAACACCGTTTGTGGTACGCGTGATTATTAACGGTACTTGGCACTAATTGAACACCACAGGAGGCCCTCCAGTACGCTACGAGGCTCAACGCCTTAGCGCCACTTAACTGCAGCACACAAAAACCACAGTACAAGAACTGCTAGACTCCAGTATTGTCCACTTGTCCAACAGTAATTGGTCCTCACCAGTCCACTTAGTACAAAATGGTTCAAATGGCTCTGAGCACTATGTGACTTAACGTCAGAGGTCATCAGTCCCCTAGAACTTAGAACTACTTAAACCTAACTAACCTAAGGACATCACACACATCCATGCCCGAGGCAGGATTCGAACCTGCGACCGTAGCGGTCGCGCGGTTCCAGACTGAAGCGCCTAGAACCGCTCGGCCATACTGTCTGGCCCACATAGTTCCTAAGGAGGATGATTCTTTCTGTTTGTGTGGTGACTACTGACAACTGAATGCCCAGGCAATCTTAGATAATTATCCTGTACTGCGCATACAGGATTTCGCTCAACAACTCCATGGTGAGCGGGTTTTCAGTGTGATAGATTGCCAGAAAGTGTAGCACCAGATTCCAATGCATAACGACAACATCCCTAAGACCGGAATAATCATGCCTTTCGGACTCTATGAGTACTGATACATGCCACATGTCCTAAAAAATGCTGCACAGAGTTGGCAGCACTCCCATACTGTTACGCATGTCTAGATGACATTCTTATTTCGTCAACCACCTCCAAGGAACACGAACATCATCTGTCAAGAATTCTTAATGTACTCGCTGAGAATGGATCGCAGTCAACATCACTAATTGCTGTTGCCAGCTGTGGTGTGACATTCCTGGGTTATACTGTGTCCGAGGAAGGCATCTGCCCCACATCAGACTGGGTTAACTTTATCCGTGACCTTCCTCTGTCTGAGACTTATGTGAGTGACAGAGCCATCAGTACTGTGTTTCTTCAGCGTGTCGAGGGTTCCAAGAAACACCTTTGGTTCTTCTCGCGAAAGTCGTCCGCCTCCCAGTGTAAATAGTCCACTTTCGACCAAGAACTTTTTGATATTTACGAAGCAGTCCGGCATTTCCACAATGACATAGAGGATAGGTCAGTGACTATATATGTGGACCACAAGACATTGGCTGCAGCAGTGCTTAACCCCACAGCCAACCTCCCTCCTCGACACTTCCGACATATGGACTTAATATATCAATTCGCCACCGATGTCCATTACATCAAGGACACAGATAATTTCGTCGCTGACTACAAGTCACAAGTTGGTACAATCTTGTTCTCTTCGGACTTCGACGAACTAGCGGCTCAGCAACGAAGGATGATGACATACACAAGTTACCACACAGTGAGTCTACCTCACTTTCAATTGAGTCTCACCAAATTCTAGGTTCTTCCCTATCGGTCCTCTGGGACATTTCCACAGGCAAGGTGAGCCCCCGAGTTCCAGCTGTCTTGCACCGTAACATATTTGCCGCTATCCATGACCTCGCTAATCCTAGTAGTGAGGCGACCAGGTGCTGAATAATGCCATATTTCGTATGGACAGGGGCTAGGGCAGACTGCAAAAACTGAACCTTTGTGTGCATGTCCTATCATCGCTCCAAGGTGGGTCGCCATGCATACCAACCATGGGGCTCATTTGACGCACTTAAAGGCAGATGCATCATGGACATCTCGACCTCATCAGTACACTCCCTCCTTCAGAGGGTTTTTGATACATCCAGTCTATCATCAGCTATGTTAGTAAGTGGATCGAGACCCTTCCCCTCGCAGATATAATGGCCAACTCGGTCTCACAGGCCTTATTGCCTCCTGATCATGTGGTCAGCTGCTTGTCTTCAGTCATGATGGAACAGGGACTACAATTTGAGGCTGTTCTTTTATCTAGTGCAAACAAATACATAAACAACCGACCATTCACAGAGCGACGGGTTGGTCGAGCACCGGTACTGCACTTTAAAGGCCGTTGTGATGTGCCACAACAATTCTTGGTCAGAGGCTCTCCCCTGGATCCTGCTTGGCATCCGTACAGCCTGTAAAGATGACTTACAAACTTGCTTAGCTGGCTTATTGTATGGGGAGCCTCTCGTCCTTCCAGTGCAATTCGTTGAGGACTCCAACTCTCCCATGCAGTCCAAACTTCTGACGTTAGTAAAATATGTTCTACACTCTTATTCAATTTAAAAAAAATGCATTTGACATTAGGTTGGTAGCTGAACCTGTGTGTCAATATTAAATATTTTCACCTTAATGATTGCTTGCATTTGTTCTTCCCGGATTTTATCTATTGTATCTACCTCATGCTGATAGAAATCATCCTTGATGTCACTTTGTTTGTCAAACCTTATAAAACATGTTTGTAGCTATGCTTTGCCCCCCACTCCCAGAGAGCTCAATAGCCTGGGACTTAACTACGACCGGTTGGTGTTTTCCGACGGCGTAGTGTCACTTAATTCATTACCTGGAGTAATTTCAGTTAGTTGCACTGTGTGGGTACTTCGACAATCTGTGTCGTTAGCTGCTGTGCCGTTATTTTGCCGCCCAAAGGTCGGTTGCAGTACAGCGTAAATCAGGGCATTGTTGCCGCGCGTCGGCCACTGCTACGGCTGATTGTTTCTGTTCAAATTCGGTATAGGGCCTTGTGTTGGTGGATTGTAATTAGCGCGTGCACTGAAATTACTCCTGTTGTTTTGAAAATTTCTTTTAAATCGTTTGTTTTTTCCGTTCCCGTTACCGTATTCGTTTTCCTTGGGTATGTAATTTTGTTGCGTGTAGCATCCTTGCTGTGTGTTTAGATCACGTTTTACTGTCTGATTTACATAACTATGTTGTAGTTGTGCGTGATTTTCTGTTTCTCTATTGGCTACTGGTCTTTCCCCATAGATTAAGTCTATAGAATCAAGCACTGACAGAAAATATTCAGTGTCGTGTTGTGGCGTTGCGAATAATTTTTCTCTAATGTGAGATAGTAAACGACTTTGAAATTTTTAACACCTCTACTTGTGATATTGAGTTCGTCCAATAGCGTCTCTTGTTCACGTATTTTTCAAAGTATCCACGTAGGCTATCGTATTTGCCACTGAATGGTGCGGGTTTGAAAACCTTGCGTCTTTCTTGCACTGCCTCAAACCAGTATTTGTCGAGGATAGCTCGTCCAAATTCGATATAAGTGCTGCAACGTTCGGCCACTTCAGTTGACCATAAAAGAACGTCACCTTGCGTATATCCCACGACAAATTTGAATTTCTGTACTTCCGTCCGTTTGCATGGAGATACATGACGAAAAGCATTGATAAATTCTACTGGATTCATTCTTTTACTTTCGCTAGTGAATGAAGGAAACTGTCGATGTTTCAGCAAATCTTCATCTGCAAAAATAGTTGATAGAGACGTGGCGTTTTCGGTTGTATTTATGTTGTTACTGTAGTTACCTGTAATTTGGGTTGGTAATTGTTAGGTATTGGAGTTGTGGGTATGTTTACATTTTGCACTCTACAACTGTGCGGCCGGGGTGGCCGAGCGGTTCCAAGCGCTACAGTCTGGAACTCGTGCCTCGGGCATGGATGTGTGTGATGTTCTTAGGTTAGTTAGGTTTAAGTAGTTCTAAGTTCTAGGGGACTGATGACCTCAGAAGTTAAGTCCCATAGTGCTCAGAGCCATTTGAACTCTACAACTGTCACTGCTACCTGCTGTGGGGACTCGTGACAATTTGTGGATAAACACCGACAGGTTGTGGTTTGCTCACTGTGGCCTATTTATTATTTACGTGCATATTTCGAGATCCGGTAATATTTTCTTGATTGCTGATCCTATCTTCCGCGGCTTGTAGGTTAATGTTTCCTTGTTCACGATTTCATTTTCTTTTTTCTGAATAGCCCTTTCTACTACATCTGTGTGTAACTTACAATCTGTTACTATCTTCTCTGCAGTGGTATTACCCGTATCTAACGTACCTGCTTTAGCTTGACTCAGATTTTCATTGATCTTCTCTCTCTCCTTCTTAGCACATGGCGAGTCAACTTATAATGTTGTTACCCTTAAAGTAAGCTCTTCTACAGCTAGAGGTACACCTTCATAGCCCTTATTTAGTTTGTTAACTACAGTGGTTATCTTTTTTACTGTCGAACACAACTGGTTTTGTGTAGCTTCAATGTTTGTGTTCGCGTCTGTGATTTTCTTTATCTGTTGCTCTACTAGATAATGATTGCGAAAATTTTGGGCTAAGTCATTGAATTTCTGTGAAATTCCTTGAATACTTGTTTTTGTTCTTGTTACATTTTATTTAGATCTTGCGTGGCGGTGTTCAGTTTATGTATCAATTTTGATATTCATATCTTGCTTCATATCACTGAAATTGGTGCTGATGCTACCTAATTTCGTGTTTATGCGAGATAATAACTGCCATAGCGGTGCGTCAGTTCGATTACTGTGGTTGCTGTCAGCTGTACCTGTTAAGTTAATGTTTGTGTTGTGACCAAGTGGTGTTTGTAACGTGTTGTCAAAACACATATTGGAATCGCTCTCCAATGTTTCATTCATGAGCGGTATGTCACTCTGCGGGTTGCGTGACATTGTCTCGTCAATTGTAAACATTGTATCGTCAAGGCTATTCTGCTGTGGAGCGTCGCTATCATTTGTCTGACCTGCGACACTCATCTCTGATCTACTTAAACTTTCTGCAGGCATGCATGGCGTCTGAACTTCAATTGTTCGATCTCGCAGTTCTACGCCATCTTGGCTGATTACGTTTTCGCTATCGCTATCAACAATGGGCAAATATTTTTCGTTATATGGATACGCAAAAAATAAAATTTTAACTTTCATACGCTAATTATTACACTTGACAATTGTAATTTACGCGATGTCAAAGCCTGCTTTACGTCTATTATGATGTGCAAGCTATTGTGTCACAATTCTTTATGTTTTACTGACAATGTGTATCACAATGAATAATTCCTGTAAACTTTTCACAATAAAATTAAAGGAAAGGAATAATGGAGAAAAGATTTCTGTCTACAGCAAAAGAGGCGCAACCATGCAAGCAACTTCCATAGCCTTCCCACCTTTGCTGCACCGAGCAAAACAGCTTACTGTGGAAAATTTCAGGTAACATGCGTCCAATTCTTATTACTTACCAAAATTTCTCCTCAGTTTTTGCCTTTTTGCTTTACTTGCTTCCCGTCATGATTCACGCAAACAAAATACAGACAGTTAGTTTTTATGATGCATAATAATGTCGTAGAAATTTCTAGCTCTAACAATAGTTAACAATCCCTACTCACAACCGGTGCCCTGAATTCTTGGCACACGGGTCGACAGTAATGTTGTAATAAAAAAAATTAAATACATATGCATATGAAAAACATTTAAACAACTGCGTTATTAGAGATGTTCCCTGTTGTACGAATTTTAGGCTATCGGACTTCTCTTACGTTTCAGTTGTAGATGCAGGCAGCGAACTTCAAGTACACCAGTGCGTGTCATAAATAAGAAAATCCTCCATACTTGGTTTTCATTTCACTTGAATGAAAAGTACTTAATTCCGGTATCAATTTTTTTCTGATGTCGAAACATGAATGATACAAAGCACTCGTAGCCCGTTATCCTCTGAACGGCACTTCTTAACAGAACTTCTACATACAAGAGAATATCAGAAACAAAATCATGTACAAAAAAATAAATGATTTTTTCCATTTGTCTGTGCCTTACCGCGCATTCATAATAATTAACGTCTTTGCGAACGCTTATGGTTGATCGATGATTTTTTTTTTTTTTTTTTTTTTTCAATTTTAACTGTACGATATCCTGGGGTCTTTCATTATGTACCTACACGTTCTCCTAAACTACTTGTTTTAAAACGATATATTTTTGCAGGCTCATTAAGTGATATATGTGCTGAAGTTTGACTGCATGAACAGCGAAGATGTAGTAAGTGATATTGTTTTTCCTTTCATCATTTTGTAGGAGGTATGGTTCAAAATGGCTCAAATGGCTCTGAGCACTATGGGACTCAACATCTGAGGTCATCAGTCCCCGAGACGTAGAACTACTTAAACCTAACTAACGTAAGGAGATCACACACATCCATGCCCGAGGCAGGATTCGAACCTGCGACCGTAGCGGTCACGCGGTTCCGGACTGAAGCGCCTAGAACCGCTCGGCCACCCCGGCCGGCTGTAGGAGGTATCAGCAAGAAGAAATTTTGTACAGATTCGAAATTAAATTTAAAGTTTGCTGCAGCTCACTATATGCTCTCATTTTCAAATACTGGACAAATCAAAGACCAGTATTTGGGCGTCGTCAGTTACACTGCCTGAAGACAAACACACAGTTTCTAACTGTAATACTTGTCGTGTTGTGTAAATTTTTAACATGAGTATACCTCTTAATGAGTAGATTATGATAACATTTTAAATTTTTAAATTCGCTCATTAATCACGGGAAATATTACAAATCAAAATTTTGTTGCTCTTGGAAGCCATTAGACCGGCGACTTGCAATTGATAACGGCTTCCCGTTTCCTGGATATTCGCTTAGTACGAGGAGTGTTCATTAAACAACACAACACATCTTTCTTTCTTCATTTTTTTTTTCGTCTGCCAGATTCGGTTGAAAAAAGTTCTCGAGGTTCCGATAGGTGGCGGCGCTATGCCTAGTCTTCAAAATGACGTCTGCAACGATGGTGCTGGTGTAGCAGAAAGCTGTCATTGTGTTTCTTTTGAAGAAAAACCAGAGTAGCTTGTAAAGTGTCTACGGAGATCTGACAGTAAACAAAGTCGATGGGCGAGGTGTATGTCATCACCCCAACGTGGACGCGTAGACCCGTCCGATCCCCGCCTGCCGGCCGGCCGCACTCAGTTGTGACTCCTCGAATTTTGGAACGTACAGAAATTTTCATTCAAGGTGACTGGCGGTTCACAATCAAACACCTCTCTGCTCAACTGTATGTCGCTGTGATATTGCAGACAAACTCGTCCACCAGTCGTGGTACTCAGGTACTCAAATGTGGGCCCACTGGGTTCCTACCACCTAACAAAAGTCCATAAAGAGCAACGAGGACCACCAATGCGAAATTGCTTGTTCGGTCCGAGGCTGATCGTGACTATATATATATATATATATATATATATATATACAGGGCAGTCCATTGATCGTGATCGGGCCAAATATCTCACGAAATAAGAGTCAAAAGAAAAAACTACAAAGAACTAAACTTGTCTAGCTTGAAGGGGGAAACCAAATGGCGCTATGGTTGCCCCCTAGATGGCGCTGCCATAGGTCAAACGGATATCAACTGCGTTTTTTTTTAAAAATAGGAACCCCTATTTTTATTACATGTTCGTGTAGTACGTAAAAAAACGAGAATGTTTTAGTTGGACCACTTTTTTCGTTTTGTGATAGATGGCGCTGCAATAGTCACAAACATATGGCTCACAATTTTAGACGAATAGTTGGTAACAGGTAGGTTTTTTAAATTAAAATACAGAACGTAGGTACGTTTGAACATTTTATTTCGGTTGTTCCAATGTGATACATGTACCTTTGTGAACTTATAATTTCTGAGAACGCATGCTGTTACAGCGTGATCACCTGTAAATACCACATTAATGCAATAAATGCTCAAAATGATGTCCATCAACATCAATGCATTTGGGAATACGTGTAACGACATTCCTCTCAACAAGGAGTAGTTCGCCTTCCGTAATGTTCACACATGCATTGACAATGCGCTGACGCATGTTGTCAGGCGTTGTCGGTGGATCACGATAGCAAATATCCTTCAACTTTCCCCACAGAAGGAAATCCGGGGACGTCAGATCCGGTGAACGTGCTGGCTGTGTTATGGTTCTTCGACGACCAATCCATCTGTCATGAAATATGCTATTCAATATCGCTTCAACCGCACGCGAGCTATGTACTGGACATCCATCATGTTGGAAGTACATCGCCATTCTGTTATGCAGTGAAACATATTGTGGTAACATCGGTGGAACATTACGTAGGAAATCAGCACGCATTGCACCATTTAGATTGCCATCGATAAAATGGGGGCCAATTATCCTTCCTCCCATAATGCCGCACCATACATTAACCCGCCAAGGTCGCTGATGTTCCACTTGTCGCAGCCATCGTGGATTTTCCGTTGCCCAATAGTGCATATTATACCACGTTAAGTTACCGCTGTTGGTGAATGACGCTTCGTCGCTAAATAGAACGCGTGGCAAAAATCTGTCACCGTCCCGTAATTTCTCTTGTGCCCAATGGCAGAACTGTACACGGCCTTCAAAGTCGTCGCCATGCAATTCCTGGTGCATAGAAATATGGTACGGGTGCAATCGATGTTGATGTAGCATTCTCAACATCTACGTTTTTGAGATTCCCGATTCTCGCGCAATTTGTCTGCTCTGCTACTGATGTGCGTATTAGCCGCGACAGCAGCTGAAACACCTACTTGGGCATCATCATTTGTTGCAGGTCATGGTTGACGTTTCACATGTGGCTGAACGCTTCCTGTTTCCTTAAATAACGTACCTATCCGGCGAACGGTCCGGACACTAGGATGATGTCGTCCAGGATACCGAGCAGCATACATAGCACACGCCCGTTGGGCATTTTGATCACAATAGCCATACATCAACACGATATCGTCCTTTTCCGCAATTGGTAAACGGTCCATTTTAACACGGGTAATGTATCACGAAGCAAATACCGTCCGCACTTGCGGAATGCTACGTGATACCACGTACTTATACGTTTGTGACTATTAAGCGCCATCTATCACAAAGCGAAAAAAGTGGATCAACTAAAACATTCTCATTTCTTTACGTACTACACGAATATGTAATAAAAATGGGGGTTCCTACTTTAAAAAAAACGCAGTTGATAGCCGTTTGACCACTGGCAGCGCCATCTAGCAGGCCAATCATAGCGCCATCTGCTTTCCCCTTTGAAGCTAGACGAGTTTCGTTCTTTGTAGTTTTTTCGTTTGATGCTTATTTCGTGAGATATTTGGCCCGGTCACTATCAATGGACTGCCCTATATATATCATTTTGAACCAGAAACTAAATGGCAATCGGAATGGCGCCAGACCACCTCTCTCCTCCGAAGAAAATGTTCAAAGCCGCACCGCATCCGATGAAACCACGGCCGTGGTCTTCTGGGTCTCTGACGGGGGTTATTCTGTTTGATGTTCTCCCGCAAGGGGCAATGATCAGTTCTGAAGTGTATTGTGCTACCCTCCCGAAATTGAAGTAACGCCATCAGCGTGTTCATCGCCGCAAATATGCAAACACACTTCTCCTTGTCCTTGACAACGCAAGGCCTCGCAACAAGTCTGGGCACCTAAGAGGGGCTCACAAAACTACACTGGACTTTTCATCCTCATCCGTCCTTCAGCCCGGATCTCATACCTACCGACTTCTATCTGTTTGGCACAATGAAAGATGCAGTGCATACAAGCTGGGGAGGTTGTTATTGATACAGGAAGACGTTGGCTCCGACGTCGACCAGTAGAGTGGTGTCACGCCGGCATCTATGCCCTCCATGTAAGCTGGCACTAGGCCGTCGCATTGAACGAAAATTATGTTGAAAAATAGGGCTTTGCAGTCAAGAGAGTCAGGAATAATATAGCGTATTGAAATCCTGGATGAAACCAATCTGCTTTCAGAAAAAAAACGTGTTTTATTACTTACTGAACGCCCTTCGTAAGACAGATTATTAACGCAAATGGCTGTAATCTAAAAAATGTGGTAGAATACAGAAGGGGAAGCAGCGTGTTGCGAAAAGTGGACGTTTGAAACTAAGCTGTAACGTCTGAAACGCCGACAGGAGCCAGCTCACACAGAAGTACAAATGCTCGGAAGATACAGGCACTTCAGACAACACGGCAAGAAAACGCTGGAGACAACACAAGTCACGCAGGAAACAATGGAAGCGACGTTATGAAATGTTACAGGATTGTCAGGAAGACTGACTATAATTGGTACGACAAAAGTGTAAATATCGTAAAAATCCAACGAACCATATAAAACTGGTGACAGCCACAGCTGAGATAAGAGATGGCACGCAGAAATGGAAAAGAAGTTTATCAGTACTGAGAAACTCGCGGAAGCTGCAGTGGACAGAAAGGCCGCCATCCCTGGTTCCAACACGACGTCTGACGGTCAGCTGATTAATGTGACCACGCCTGATAACCTCCGATGTCGCGCTGTTATGTTACAAGCGGCATTAATGCCAAACAGCAGATCAGCTTCTTTCCAGTTGCACACAATCAGCCATATAATAGCAGACTTAAGATTTGTGTTTACATAAATATTAAACATTAAAATTGTTTTACGATGTTTATCAGCAAATGAAAGGAACGAAGCTTATAATTCTGAAACGGTATATTTCCATATAAAAGTCCCTTGATTTACCTTTCCGTATCACCATTGTCAACTACCGTACGTTTTTAAAAGCTAGGCGTCGAACGAGCTTTGTATTGCATCGCAGTAGAAGAAAGGGAGTGGGCAGATTAAAATTTAGAGCTGTTCCTGCTCCTCTTTCAACTACTTTATCAACATCTGTTGAACCTAATCGTAACCTTCGGAAGTCAAAACAGACTTATCTTTATTTGAGAAAACAATAAAGATTGTACGAAAGATGCGTGAAAATTTACTGCCCAAAGTACTGCAATTTATTCTATGTGCGCTACGTCCAGTGTACATATAGCAGGGTATAGTAAACGAATACCCCGCCGTAGAATTCATCGTCATTGTTCTCAAAACAACGATGCAGTTTTTGTAACTTCTTATAGCATCCAGTACATAGATTCGATATTGTGTACCCGAAGCAAGAAGTCGGCAGCAAATGATAATTTTCCAACGCATCAACAAATGTGTGCCGTGATGCTTCCGGATGACGTTGTAGCTCTGGATTTTTATGCTACTCGTTTGTGGCTTCGAGCCACTCATTCTCATGTAGTTTTGTGTGGAGAAAATGAAGTTTCAACATTCATCAAATACAATGCAGTGGAGAAAATAATAATCTTTCGTCACTGTCAGACTTTGCAGTAGGTACTTTGACAGCAAAACACTGCTCTAATGTCGTTTCCAAAACGCTAAATCGAAGTTTAGTAACGGAAAACTCGAGAAACAGTGGCACAGATACTGAAAAATAAAAATTGGTGCCTTATTTACAATCAAATAACTAATGTGCCGAGATACCACATTGTACATCACGATGACAAGCATAATAAACAGGACCTCTCTTGCTTCAAACTGAGCGAGACGCCATAGTGGTAAAATACTGGACTCGCAGTCTGGAGGACCAGATTTCAAATCGTAGTCTGGCCTCTAGATTTGGGTTCTATGCTGTTTCTCTAAATCGCTTAAGGAAAACGTCGGGTTCGTTCCCCTGGAAAAAAAACCGGTAGAATTCCTTTCCCTATTTTTTCCTGGCATAAGCTTTTACTGTTTCTAATGACTTTATTGTTGACAGGTATAATCTGCTAGTCTTTGTTTCGTGCTTCAAAAGGCAATATGAAACAAGTATCACATTAGTAATGCAACTGAGAGGCTTCGGCTCGCTGTAAGTATAACTGGAAGCTGGTGTTCATCAACTAAAGAGGTCACTTAAGGAACATTCATACAGTCAATATTGAAATGTGATCCGGTGGCTCAGTGGTCCTCTGTCACCAATAAACGAGGTGCTAATGAACAAAATGATTTTGTTATGTTAGCCAGTACAAGAAAGTGCAAGATACGCTAACCACAAAGAAATGTCGGATACGCATTACATATAGTATGCTCAAGAACAGGGGTTAAGACTAAGATGAGATAAATGCATGGAGCCTCGACTAACCCTTGGAGTACCAGTGGTTTCTGCCTGAAACCACTAATTTATTAATTTTTATTTTTGAAGTACCAGTGCCGTTTGCATTAAACCAGCGATGATATTGCAAGGTAGACATCTAGTGGAACACTGAAGTACTTCTACAAATGGAGTGCATTGTAGCAGTCATCGTGTGCAAAGCAACAGACGACACAGAGATTTCAAAGTGGTTCCAAAGTGAAACGAAAACTTTAAAACAATTGGTTGTTTCCTTTTTGCCGATTTCTTCTTGTATTCGTTGCTTGCTGTGATAATAAATATTAATTTTGTGAAAAATTTTAACATTATATTCCAAAGTGGAACCACCTCCTTAACAATTATTGATTGTTTACTTTTTGTCAATTTGTTCTTGTACTCGTTGCTTACTCTGATGGCAAAAATCAGTTTTGTGAGAAATTTTAAATTTTTTTATATTGTTGGTTAAAGACACTAAACACTGAATAATCTCGCCTCTCAAGGAAAACGCACCTGTAACCATAAAGTTGTAGTTCTGATAATAGATCAATTTAGTTGATTCGAATATAACGTTTCAATAGGAAGGATTAAGCTTAATTTCATTTGAAAAATATACACACATTAGGAAACGGAAGAGCTTCTGCTACCTAGGAAAAATAAAAATGTTTTATTCACATATTTGTTTTCTGTACTTGAGACTTGGTTTAAGATGCAAGAGGGTAGATCGCTTACCTTGAAGCAGCAATAAGGGCATGAATAGGTCCATAATACCATAAAGAAAAGAAAGAAGAAAATAATGAGAAAAACTGTAGGAAATAAAAGACAGATAGTATTTCAGTTACTAAATTTCATTGACAGGTCGTTAAAAAAGATTTAAGAGTATAGTTACATTCTCATGAAACTTACTTTTCAGGCGGCGGCAATTAATACATGTTGTATTCACCTAAACTAAACAAAACAAACTGTCTGGGCAAGTGAGCTCAAATGTCGGCGGAAAGCAGCGGCATGTCGCTTTCAACGGGACTATGCCCAGTAGATCGGTATTGAAACCTACCTTTTGGTTGATGATAGCATGTTCAGTATGACATTCTAACCCTCTGTGATCAGGTTCCTTGAGACAAACACTTCGGGAAACAGATACGCAACATAGAATACAAAGTGATTTTTGAGGAGTCTGAGAGCTACATTCGTATTATTCAAGGATAAATTAGAAACCTTCTGCGACAATCAAACGAAGATTGCTATACAAGCAAACGTTCAAGACATACGTTATCACGCAATAAGCCTTTACCGACACTACACCCGCCGTTTTGCAACTTTTAGAAAAAGGAAAGTTAGTGTTTAACGTTCAGTCTTCAATGAAGTCGTTGGAGACGAAGCAAAAGCTCGTATTGTTGTTAGGATGGAAATCAGTCTCGCCTTTTAAAGGAACCATCCCGACATTAGCCTGGACGATTTAGGAAGATAACGGAAAACGGTAATTTCGGTGGAGGACTCGCATTTGAACCATCGTATTCCAGAATACGAGTGCAGTGTGATGACCTCTGCGTCACCTCGCTCAGAGCACCTTTTCGCACCATGAAATTGCTTAAAACTTTGCAGTCGTAGCCTTGAAGGAATGACTTGTTAGAAAGCAGCAAGCAAAAAGCAATAAAAAAAGATCGCCTCAGTAAAAAGCAATCATCCTCATCGTTAACGCAGATATCACATTTGTAGGCGGAAACGAACGTGTCTGAGAGGTAGACAGCCCACAGTACTCTAGTACACGTGTAAACCGATATGCTGACAATATAGACCATTCAGCCAGATCTGGAGGTTAGTACGCCCATGCAATATTAAAAGTATTCCTCCTCACACCATAACTGCTGGACCACAAAAACGATCATGTTCGACAATGTTCCTGGTTGCATTACATGTTCCGTAACCCTCTGTTGAGCATTAAAGTATTTTAGAAACGATTTCCCGTGTACTAATAGTATTTGCTTTATCGTAAGCTGTTTCTAATTTATGATTGATAACAGATTTGAAGTCACTACCTCTCGGGTGTCTACCTCTTTCAAAAATCACTTTAGACATTAAAAACCTTCGTGGCATGGGTGAGATAAATCTACTGCCTGAGTACATATGCTGGGTTGCCTCCTGGAAGCACAGTCGTCACGTAACGAGACGAAGCTGACTGGAAACATCATAATTACCTACATTAATATCCATATACTGACGTTCAAAACTTAACGTCAAAAACGACTATCGCATGATGTAGCGCTGCCAAATAACACAGCTCGGTGAAACTTGGACCATACATACAAAGAACTGCTGCAGTATAGCACAGAAGGTGATTGACAGAAATAAGCAAGGAGACGAACAGAAATGACACGTTTATTCAAAGCCAACAATTAAACTGAAGTAAACGTAATTTTAGACGGTCCCCTCGGCATTACAGAGGGTGGTACGTGGTTCTTAATATGGTGAGTCAGTGCATGCACGTCCTGCAACGTGCTTCCACACTGGCAACAAGGTTGGTTAGGAGTATTTGCGGTAGGGCGTTCTATTCCTCCATCAGCACAGTTGACTCGTGGAGGAGGGTCGTTGGTGCATGTGGAACTGCTGCAATACGTCTATCCAAGGCATCTCACACGTCCTTGATGGGATTTAAGTCGGGGGAGCGGGCAGATCAGTCCATTCGCCGAATATCCTCTCATTCCAAGAACTCCTCCACCTGATCCGTTCGATACAGTCGCGCATTGTCATCCATAAAAATGAGGTCAGGTCTGAATGTACCCCTGAAAACAAGCACATGATGAAGGAATACAGTTTCACATTAACGTTGACTGGTGAGTACAACATGTTCAAAGATGTGGAAGGCAGCACTTTTGCAGCATTACGAATATGCCTCCCCACACCATAACAGCTGGACCCCAGAGACGATCAAGTTCGACATTGTTCCTGGATACATTACGTGTTCCCAACTCTCGCCATATGAGGGTACAGACAGAATCGCCGGTCACACTGAATCTGCACTCATCCGAGAAGAGCGCACATCCCCACTCCTCATAGATCCAGTCCCTATGCCTAATACAGATCTTGTGAGAGGCCGAAACCCTGAGAATGAATTCATGCCAAGACGAGTGGGACAACTGTGATTTGTTTTTTCCTTTATTGTAATTTCAAGTCTTGTACGAGGCGGACCGGCAGCGGCCTACATACGCCGCCCTTCGGCCAATAGATACAACAGATACACATAGAAGACATAAAACATAAAAAGCATGGTAATACATGATGATGAACATTACATGATAGATTAGAAGCTGTTCGACAGAAGGCACTGTGCACACAAAGGTGGTCAACAGTAGAACAGACAAAGACATCCAATTGGAGACACGAATGTAGGAGGAGACTGACGGAAACACTGTAGCACAAAACGAAGAAACACTGACGCACGGAAACACTGGTGACGATCATCGGCGAAGCACTCACAAACACAATGATGAAGGGGGGGGGGGGCTGCCTCTGGGTGGAAGGGAAAGGTAGGAGGATGGGAAGGAGGGGGGGATGGAGCCAGTGGGAGAAAGAAGGGAGAGTGGGGGGAGTGAGAGGGGAGGGGTTGGAAGCTCAGGGAGGGGGTGGAAGTGGGAGACGTAGGAGAGAGGTGGGAAGGGAGAAAGGAAGGTGAGGAGGGAGAGAGGGAGCCCTGGCGGGAAAAGGGGGGGAATTGGAGGGGAGTCAGATCTGATGACAACTGTGAAAAGGCCTATAGGGATATATCCATTCTTCCCCAACACCAGGAAGCGAGTGAAACATGTTAATCCCAGTCGGAACATGGTTCATTTCTTAACCAGTGGTGGGCCATACCCCCTTTCCTTTGCTGCATGTAAATTTCAGTCACGAGGCTGACTGTCCAGTGGGAGAGAGAGAGGGATCCCAGAACACATACTTTTGTACTGTGACCATTGGTCATAGAGAAGACGACTAGAGAACTCACGTGACAAAATAACACAGTCACTTAGAGATCAGACCTTGTCGGCTGATCTTAACGACTTTGCAGACAATATCTAGAGCGCTGCGTCAAGTGCACTTGCAGCAGTAAGAGTACAACAACAACAACAGGCTTAGGCAAAAAATGATTCGCAGACAACGCTAGCGAGACAGATGGCAGTAGTAGTGGCAGCATAGTCACTAAAGTGTCACGAAACGAAGTGCTCATATGACATTAAAACTATATTGTCAGAGAAATGTAGAAATAGAAGGCAGCACATGCTGCTGTGTAAAGTAACGTAACGTAGATGTATAATCACGTCATCTCAGGGCGAGAGGTTCGAAGTATTGTTGAGGTTCTCGTCCTCAGATGGCGAGTGGTAGTAGATCAGGCAGGAGCTGCCCAATAGGGGGATGCTGAGTGTCGTTCTGAGGGCAATCCTTACTGGACGGTGTCGGTGATGGTATTTTATAAATAAAAACTCATTTCTAATTTTTATAGTCTTAACACATACATCGTTAATTTTAAATATTTGCTGACCAGTTTTAAGTTTACAAGTATTTAAAACTGCAAAACTGTTAAACTTAGTTAAAATAAGAAGAAACCAAATATTCTATATGTCCTGTAAATATACAATTTAATTTTGTGGAAACTCGACCTGTGGAGCGTAAGATTGCGCGTCTTACAGTCCCGTCAAATGTGCTCGCAATTGCATTTGCTGTTTGACATGGGTTCCTTCTTGTCTGTCGCACAATGTAGCGATCATATGCTGCTGTTTATGACCATGACTGACCACCTCCTTTCCTCTGGGTAGCAAGCTTGTGGTCTGGAAAGTTCCCCACACCTGCGAAACAATGCTGTGAGCAATACCACACCTGGCCTACACTCACTGCTCTTTGTCCTTCTCCCATTTCCCGCAGATTTTTCCCGATGTGAAGCAATCTAACTGTTGTCTCAAGACCACACTCTGAAGAATACCATCACAAAGCATCATAGCTGCTTGCTAATTGACACACACTATCTTTTCCTGTTCCATCGACTGTCTCGTGTTGCTGAGCCAGTGCCTGATGCTGACCACACGCCATGTTATGTCCAGCTTCCTGTGGACAACTACAGAACTTGTCACAACACGCTCCTGCACTTTCGTTAATTTCAACCAGTTTATTAATATGTTACTTTATCTGCCTTATTAGATACACAAGGATTTATTAAGTAAACATTACTAATATCTTTTCCAGAGCCTTAGCACGGTATTACAAATGTCAGAAAGTTTAATACGTTTCTAGTTAGAGCATGTACAAACGTCGCACGACTGTAGAAGGAATATAAATGTGGTCATTGGTTCCAACAACACTACCAACTAATAAGGTGGCGTACCACTCTGCCTATACGCCATATCTTTAATAAGAAGTGAATGCCACCAAGTTACGGGTAAAAGTGTTCTTCACCCTCTTATTTTGGAATGGCTGTGCTGAGGTGCTAGCAGCTGAGTGGCTGGAAATCCTGTGTGGTCAGTGGAAGGCTAATTTTTCACTTTATTTGCTCTTAATAAGGACTGTGGACTCTGGGTCCTTTAGCCCTTATGATGTGTTGATTTTTCAAGTCTGATGGTATTGTAGAACTTCTAAGATGGCCCTTGGTGCTCTGACCTGTTGCCAGTGTCTGGGTCCTACTGATCCTGTACACTCGAGATGTCTAGCTGTAGGTCTCAGGGTGTCGATTTTGTCCAATAGCTTCTGCATCATCTGGATGATAGCTCCCAGGCTGCTGGTTGTTGTAGTTCTGGGTATAAATCCAGAATCCTTGCCCACCTGGGGCACCGAAAATAAGACATAGGCACCTGTTTTTCAATGTCTGGATCGGCACTAGGATACAATGGCAGCATCTGGAAACTTCTTGGGAGGGCCTGAGTGATGCAAGCACCGGAGGCAAGTTGGTCAGCTCCTAGCAGCTCTGTGCCCCTGCAGAACTGTGGCCAGCAAGATATATGGGCCCAGCAGCGTGCATCACAGTACTTGTACGAAATTTCACATGTTATGATTGCCAGCAGCCGTCTCCAGTGGGTAGAGAGCTACTGCTTCAGACAATTTTAATAATTCTTAACTGCCTGTTTAGATACATGCTAGCTCTTGATAACACCTGACATAGTTAACAGCCTTAGTGGGTACAGTCTCTCTGACTAACTGATTTCCCGAAGCCCTGCATGGAGCCGAGCATTCATGGTGTGTAGTGGGCAAGACCACTAGTGTGACGTTATAAGTTCATCATGGGCCCATTTCTTGTGGGCGCCGCAGAGAACCGACTGATATCAGATGGCGCAAGGGCTAGTGCAATGTTTGAAACTGCAGTTCCCATGGCCTTACGAGCATCAAGTAGCCATCTTTGCTTTTTCTCAATGTCCAAAGCTCACCTCCATTCCCTGCTAAGTGTGTACCCTTGGTCTTTTTTTAAAGTTGTTGCTTTTTATTCTAATTTCGCCGCTGCTTGTGTACCACAATCCAAATGTGATGGTGCTTCAGCTAAAACCCTCGTCTTTTCAAATCGTATTTTGTGCCCGTTTTCTAGGCAATTTCAGCCCTGAACATCATCTCAAGTTCCCTTTGTTTAATACATAATGAGTGCAATGCAGAATGTTCAGGAACAGTGTGAATGGTTGGACCTACGTAAATGCTACCACATTCACAGGGGACTCCGTAAACATGAAGACCTGTCTTGTCTTAGATGTGGGCCACAACACTAGTCTCAGTCCATGTCTCTTCAGCACGCTAGTAGTGGCTTCACAGTATGGAAGGAATGCTGCCTGCTTAGCCTCTTCCACTGATTCATGGTACGTGTTTCATCATTGACACCTGAAAGACTTTGCAATTTCTCTCTTCCTGTAACCATTTTATCTGAAGTTAAAACTATTTGCACTATTGCAGAGCATTCACGACATATTATGCAAAGGGAACTTGAGAAGCCGGCAATGGCTGAACATTGCCTAGGAAACAGGCATAAAATACAATTTGAAAAGACGAGGGTTTTGACTCAGACATCATTATATTGGGATTCTGGTATAAAAGAAGTGGTGGAAATTAGAATAAACAGCAACATCACTCTGGCCTTCTCTGGAAGATTCTAGACATCTCTTACAAGCAAAACACCATTCCAGCCCTGGTAGTCAGTGATTTTAAGCCTTGATGACAATGGCATTGACAGCTATCGAAAGCTCGAGTGTTTGAATAAGTCATGCAGCTTGAAAAGCGATAAGATTTTATTGACACAAGTGTAAGTAGGCTGTTTAGGTTTTTTTTATTGGTAACGCCACCTCTGTATGAAAATCACTGGCTGTGCTGTGTGCAGTCTGTGGCTGCTTTGCATTGTTGTAATACTCGCCATTGTAGCGTTAGGCAGCTGGCTGTGAACAGCGCGTAGCGTTGCGCAGTTGGAGGTGAGCCGCCAGCAGTGGTGGATGTGGGGAGAGAGATGGCGGAGATTTGTAATTTGTCATGAACTGCTATATTTATATATGATGATATCAAGGTAAATACATTGTTTGTTCTCTACTAATATCTTTCATTTGCTAACTATCCCTATCAGTAGTTAGTGCCTTCCATAGTTTGAATCTTTTATTTAGCTGGCAGTAGTGGCGCTTGCTGTATTGCAGTAGTGGGAGAAACGAAGATTATTGTCAGGTAAGTGATTTAGTGATTTGTGAAAGGTATAGTTTAATGTTAGTCAGGACCATCCTTTTGCAGGGATCTTTGAAAGTCAGATTGCGTTGCGCTAACAAAATATTGTGTGTCAGTTTAAGCACAGTCATGTATAATTGTTTTAAGAGGACGTTTCATATGTCGACCCTTAGCCTAGGATACCTCACTGGAATCTTCTGATTTTTTTTTCTTGTAGTTTGTGTAATTAGTGTAGCTATTGTTTATTGCTAGCGCGTAATTATAGAGAGAATTTCCTTTGTAGTTGTAGTTTTTCATTGTTGTACAGTAAAACAGTTGTGGCATGCATGTAGATTTGCACCAAGTATTTCGCAGCTGCGCTGGCAATTAAGTAGACATTATTTCCATTGCTATGTTATTTTATTTTGCTCTTCAAATTGCGCTTTTCTGTGTTATCGTGTGAAATACTGTGACAACAATGGCGTGTGAAAAACGTAATACTAGGCTCCAAAGTAAACTGAGAAATGACAGTGAAGACGAAAGCAGTGTGTTAGCGCCGCAGAGTAACGAATTAACTAATGTTCAAAGTAGTAATTTGGTAATTGCGCATAGGGAAATGGAGCGGCCGGCAAACAATGGTGTAGACAGTGAAACAGGTAGTGAACAGGGAAGCGTTATCGATCGATTGGTCGGCAACAGCTCGCCTCAGGAATCGGGAATGACAGAACACAATATTGCAAATACTGCAGACTCAGGTTTTGGGTTCCCACCGTTTTCTCAAATGAGTCAAGACACATTTTCCGCTTGTCAAAATGTGAATGTTGCCGGCGCAAATTCACTGCCGAAAAGCACTGAGGAACATGTTTCAGACACCAGTGCGTTGTTATTACAATTAATGCAACAAATGGGACAAAAGCTTGAAAAGTTAGACACAATGGAACAACATCAGAGACATACACAGCAACAGTTAGACACAATGGAACAACATCAGAGACAAACACAGCAACAGTTAGACACAATGGAACAAAATCAGAGACAAACACAGCAAAAGCTTCAAAAGTTAGACACAGTGGAACAAAATCTTAAAAAGTTAGACTCATTGGAATAAACACTTGAACAAACACGTGAAGATTTAACTACTGAGTTACATAACATTGAATCGAAATGTCAAAAAGTCTGTAATGACGTAAAAACACAAATTTGTGAGCATTTTTAACCTATTTTTTCGCGGCATGAAAATGCATTACAGAATCACGAAGCAGCCATAAAAGAACTGCAAATTTTTGTTCATGAAAATCATGAGACCTTGCAAGCTAAATTTGACTCAGTTGCATCTACCGATTCGGTTACGCAACTTGCAAAAACTCAGGAAAACTTTAAGGACACAGTAGATACTCTGAAACTTGGTTCAGAAAAACACACTGAAGAAATAAGGACACTATCGGAGAAAGTAGCCGAACTTTCGGATCAGGTCACTAACTTATCTACAAAGGTAGATGATGATCTGAATGACACAAGAGCCGTAGCCTTCACTGACACAGAAGAGTATGAACAAATAAGAAAATTCAAACAAAATCAGAATCAAATTAATACACAACACCAAAGAGAAATCCGGGAAGTACAAGATCAGCTGACACAGGTAATACAAGAATTACGTATTTCAGAGGACACTGGCGCTCCAACACGGGAAGAGGGACTTAGAAATACGGAAAAGCCGCAAAATAATAACACAGGGCATTTCGGAAGTTATGAAAGAAATTGGCAAGGTGCACCGAATTTTGAAATGGAACCGCCGAAACGACGTAACAATGACCGATATGCGACTCGCCGACATGATGATTTTGACTATAAGCTGTTCATTACTACACGTAAATTCAAAACATTTAAGAATTCTGCCAACGACATTCATCCACAAGCATGGCTCCATCAATTCTCTCATTGTTTTCCTCCCACCTGGTCGTTAGAACACAGATTAGAATTCATGTGTGGCTATTTAGAGAATGAACCAGCTGTAAGAATGCGATCGGTCATTCACGATTGCCACAGTGAAGGAGAATTTTACCATGCCTTCCTCTCAGCATATTGGTCTCAACCCACACAAGACCGAGTAAAACATGGTATCATAATGATGAAACATTTCGAACAATCTGAATTCTCCAGTCTTGTGAAATATTTTGAAGACATGTTGCACAAGAATCAGTACCTGTCAAACCCATACAGCCCCTCAGAACTCATCCGCATTTGCTTAATCAAACTGCCTGAACATTTACGACATATTATTTTGGCAGGACGTTGCAAAGACGACATTGAAGCATTTCAGGGACTCTTACAAGAATTAGAAATTGACACTGACAATCGCAGAACGCGAAACCAGGAACACAACAATTACAGGTCACATCCGTCGCAATTCCGCGATGAAAGAAGTAATAACTTGACACGACAAGGCTATTCTTACAACGCAAATCGTGATCAAAATAGACACCACCCGTACGACAACCGTTGGCAGAGTAGTAATAATTACAGGGAAAGATCACCTCTCCGCGGTAGTGACTATCACAGAGACTATCAGAGAAACAGGCAATATGGGAACCAAAATAATTATTATCAAGGGAGACAGAATAACTTCAGATGCAACGGTCCAGCTCGCAGTTACGATTCAGGGCGAAATTCTCCACCACTTAACCGACAAGAAAGAAACTACAGGAACTACCGACATGACGACAGACGATATATTCGTAACGACAGACCTGAATTGCATCAGAACTGGCGGGATTCAAACAGGGCAGGGCCTTCTCGTCAGAGTGAATTTGTAGAAGTTAGGTCTCCTAATCCCAATAACGACGCGCGCCAACAAAGGAACAGACAATGACTCGCGCCGCAGGCACCCACGTGCGCCGGCTGGCTCAGAGAAAAATAACATAGAAGCTAACCTTGAGAAAAATTCCAGTATTCTTTACCGATGTATACAACATGATAATTGCTTTGAAGTTGAAACTCTGTGCACTAGGAAGAGTAAAGGTTTACACCACATTTCACATGTAAAACCATTTATTGAAAGATAATCTGCTTTTTAACTTTGTCTTTGCCACAAAACTTTTCACTTTACATTGCTAGTATGCTTTGTCAGACTTAGAATCTGTTAACATGCAACAATGTTTGAAGTTAAATATCCAGTCTAGAACCTAGGGAACATTTTTAAACAGAAATTACGAATGCATTGTTATAGTGAACAGACCACACAGTGTTGCATTTGTACATTCTTGCTTGTTAGTTGCACGACTACGTAACGACTATCAGGCTTACATACTTAGGACACATACTGGTACTGCTAATGAGATTTTAATGCAACATTTTGGTTTACTTGAAAATACATTCTGGGTTTAATGTACTTTCTGTGAGATACCAGACGACACAGTGGTTAGTTTAAGTGACAACTACACGGTTTCATCACGACGCTACTAATGAGTGAAAATTTACAATGTTGCTTTTGCAGTGTTTCTGTTTTATATCTGCACAGTTTTCTGTTTTATTCTGGAAAGTAAAACATGTTTTAGTAGTAACTTTTGTGGTATAGCTACAATGAGACTGCCTTTTCCGTAGCACAGCAATACATTACAGCACAGTACTTTCTTCATCATGGCAATAAGCGTAATAACTAAGATATCTATACGCAAAGCATTTCGCTTTTGTTTATCATGAGGTAAGTACATTGACTTCTGCAGAACTTAGCTTTCGGAGGACGATAAGTACGACACTTCCACAGAATTATCTTACAGCAAGACGCACATTTAGCGCTACAGGACACGCATTTGAGTGATTAATTTTGTACTTAAAACATTTATTTTTAAAGATATTTGAAGTACACTGATACAATGGTTTTCAGTGATACATTTCATTTCATTGCTGTAATCTGTAACACCTGAGGGTATAATTACATTAATCCTCAGGGGGGTACACGCTTACTTTGTGTACCATGTGTGTGGCAACCACAAGGAACCCTAGCTAATATGGTATTTGCTTATACAACTTTACACATCGGTACCATATTTCTCCAACACAGAATTACACAGGTATGTGATCATTTAACAGAGAAAAAAACTTTTTTTTTACTACATCAGTGACAGATGTTTACGTAATTACACAGTTGGATAACTTCACACTTATGAAATTGTATTTTGTCTGTACTTTTTGAACTGTTCATATTTTTTCGGAACCATTGTGATACTGTGAGAGCTTTGAATGATGTATTTGGTAAGGGAGCATGATTTTAAAGTACGTTTGAGGTAGATGACACTATTGAAATGAGCAGAGAATTTTTTTTAGGTTTTGAAATTATTGCAGAAAGCTACGACGTTTTTGAGATTTGACTGAGGTTTTATGATGTTATTATTACGACGACGATGTGTACTATGCTGTTGAGATATGTTTATGATCAATAAAATGATGCTACTGTATATGAGGAATAAGAAGTATGTTGGAAACCAAGAATCGTACTTTAAGAGTTATGAAACGTGCGTAAATGCGTGACTGTATCACAATGCTGACGAATATTTTATTTGGACACTTATATTTATAGGATTTTCTTTCTACAGATTTGCAACGCTAATTCTTGACCTGTGAAATATTTTTATGTGAGACTGTCACTGTAGCGGAAGCTGCTGTCGTAAATATTTCCGTAAGAAAGTTAAGTGACCACCTGCACGTAATGCGTCGCGAGCACCCACCTGGGCGACGGCCGCCCGAAAAAAAAAAAAAAAAAAAGCCATTAGCCTCTCAGCGGCACAGGTAGAAAAAAAGGGGAGGCCATTATAATGACAAGTGTCTTTCTACGAGAGTTGAGAGCTACTGACTTATGAAATGTCACATGACTATTGAATGATATTTTTATGCTTTGCTTTTCATAGTTGCTTATTTCATTTGATATCTGGTTTCCAGCTGTGTTGCAGCATTGCTTTTATAAAATGAAATGCATTTGCTAATGTGAACACTTTCTGTCAACAGATCTATTAAATAATTATTTTATGATCCACATTCTTTAAAAAAGGAGCACTTGGAAAGGAAAGAACAATAAGAAGGAACTAGTAACAGTAACACATAATTTTCTTTTCAAGTACATGGTAATATTCTTTTTACAATAAGTTGTTGTGGTGCACCACTTTAATTACATAGACATTAAGATGTGAATATACATGTCCCTTATCTGCATTATTGTTTTTACTGTAATATTTTTTCTGCTTGAGCTATGTCATGTTTAGGTATAAGTTACTGCTGTTTGTCAGGTATAGTGTTACTGAATTTGACTTTGTGTTACTCTTCTAAGCTAGTTTTTCTTGTTTCCTGCGCATTGCCTCATATTAGTTGTAATGTTGAATTGCTTGGTAATTTAGATTTACTGTAGCTTGCTTTGCGATTTTCCATTTTTTTGTCATTGCTGTTTGTGTTAATTGTTTTGTGCTGCTGCATTGCCTCGTCCGTTAGTTTAATATCTGAGCTCAGTAGATTTAAGTTAGCTTAAGAGGGGGTAGACTATATAAGAACCTAACTATGGAGAATAGGGAAAGAATGCTTTGAAAGTTATATGAAAACGATTTGGGCCTAAATGAGTATTGTACAATGAGCCATATTTCTTTTGAAAGAAATATGGTTAGAATACAGAAAAGAGGTACAGATAGGACTTTTTGGGAATAATGATGAACGAAGGGAGATCTCCAAGAACAAAAAAGGTTTTGTTCGCAAAATACTGCAGTACCAAAAGTTACACTGAAAACGAACCCTGTCCTTTCCATTGTGTTATCCCCCTATGTGTTTGTGTACCCTTGTGTATTTGTTTTCTTCCTGTCTCTGTGTACTGTTTCATAGAACATTTTTCTCTTCTAATACTAAGTTACATTCACTATGATGAGGAATACTGTTATCCTCAAATATAATTGGCATTAATAATGTGTTATTTACTTTGTAAAGATGTTTAGACATTATTTATTCTGTTTTGTGTTAATGCTCATGTGTGAAGTTGGTGTTTCGAAAGTTATTCTGATCTTTTATGTATGTACTCATGTCATAATTCCTGGAACACTGACGTATATGTTATTTCGATTCTTTTGTAAAGCCTGTACTACAAATGTTATCTGTATTATTATGTTCTTTAATGATGTATTTTGTACCTTTGTTATTGTATTTTTATGTTACCAAATTGTAATTGTTACCAGTTCTTCAAATTAAGTAACATTTCACTGCACACGTTTCTGTTGGTCATAGTACATGGACAATATGTGAGAAGTAGGGACTGATAGTGTTTGCACGTGTGTTAATGATTCAGCAAGGGACTGGATAACAGCATTGCTGGATCTAAGGACAATTCCAGAAACTTTGTGAGTGCACAAGTGGTGGTTTATGGACTTGCTATATTGTCCGCAAGACTCTTCGATGGTAATTGAGCACCTGCACATTTGCAACAGATGGCTGCTGGCCGTCTCTACCAGGACTACAGTGGGTCTGCATCTTTGATGGCCCGCCAATTGCTACAAGGACTGCAGTGGGTCTGGACCTCTGGTGGCCCACCAGTACCGTAATTTCTACCAGGACTACAGTGGGTCTGCTCTGTGATGACCTAACTACCAATATTCTTCAAAACGTCGACTGACTCTGCTGTGGGTTTCCTCTGTTGTGGCCCATTACCTGTCTGCACGTCGAGAGTCAGCACTCTCTTTCCGTTGGAAGGACAACACTACTTCTTCAAGACTGCATGGAAATCCACTACGTCTGTGTGCATTGTCTTTTACTGCTCAGACTTTGAGAAAAACACTGCAATTTCACTGTGATGAATGATCAGGACTGTCTTTATGGACTGTGAGAAAATTTTAGCTTTTGACCAACATTGTATCAATAAGTGTGTGCATTTGATTTCTTTGTTATTGTAATTACGATGGTGAAAAATTTTAACAAATATGTATTGGCCGCTGCCCAAAAATATTTTGTAAAATTTTTTGTGGGGAGCATGGGGGCTATGGAAGTAGGCTGTTTAGGTTTTTTTTATTGGTAACGCCACCTCTGTATGAAAATCACTGGCTGTGCTGTGTGCAGTCTGTGGCTGCTTTGCATTGTTGTAATACTCGCCATTGTAGCGTTAGGCAGCTGGCTGTGAACAGCGCGTAGCGTTGCGCAGTTGGAGGTGAGCCGCCAGCAGTGGTGGATGTGGGGAGAGAGATGGCGGAGATTTGTAATTTGTCATGAACTGCTATATTTATATATGATGATATCAAGGTAAATACATTGTTTGTTCTCTACTAATGTCTTTCATTTGCTAACTATCCCTATCAGTAGTTAGTGCCTTCCATAGTTTGAATCTTTTATTTAGCTGGCAGTAGTGGCGCTTGCTGTATTGCAGTAGTGGGAGAAACGAAGATTATTGTCAGGTAAGTGATTTAGTGATTTGTGAAAGGTATAGTTTAATGTTAGTCAGGGCCATCCTTTTGCAGGGATCTTTGAAAGTCAGATTGCGTTGCGCTAACAAAATATTGTGTGTCAGTTTAAGCACAGTCATGTATAATTGTTTTAAGAGGACGTTTCACAAGGTATGAATATGTGAACACTACCACATGAATATCGAAAAAAAGACACTAAACGAATTTCAGTCTAAGGCAGGTTCACTGTGATCATAGATGGGTGTGGGTAACGTGTGTGGTATTAGTATGTTCGTCAGAATATCTTGTCATCGATCAGGCCTCCTCCTTTCAGGGGAAGAATGGTCCAGGCAAGGTCAACGTCAGAGTGACGATGCATGGTGGCTTTTGTCAAGGTGGACACAAGCCACAGGATTCCTCTTCTCAACATATGTGCATCTCATGAGAGTTTCTTCAATGTTCACGAAGAGAACAAGTGTTTATTTTCTATCAGTTCTGCACGGTCTAGCAAACTGCACGCTGGAATTTTGAGGTGTGCTTCTTCTCTGCACTGACAACAGCGAGATGCCAAAGTAGTGTCTTGACAGACAAAAGGAAAGAATTGTCTGTGGAGTAATGCTACAATACATGGTATTGCTATCCAAGAGTAGCTTTTGATTCAGGAAAGACTTTCACAGTGCTTGTGTATGTGTCACAGCTAGTGAAAATTCTCTTGAGGAGATAAACATGTGTAAATGTTTATGGTAAGTGCTGCCATGTATGGCAGACTGGCCAATATCGTTGCCAGAAAAAGGAAGATGTGTGATCTTTGTGGGTCACCAATGTGGATTTTATCCAGGGAAAGGACAAAGACAATGACTAATAATGGCATGGTTGCACATAAAATGCGTTTTATTACTTACAGCAGTACAACCAAATTAACATCCATACAGCTGTAAAGCTCACACCACACTACGCTCCTCTCTGGATACTCCACTCACAACTGCTGTTGTGCTGGACAGAGAGTCGTACCACCTCCCAACATCTAAAATTTTTTTCATTGTACAATGGCTTTTATATTTCTCTGCCTCATCAACCATGAACAAAGGGGTGTTTAGGTCACTGACCACTGTTGGTACTGAGATCTCATCTGTTGTTGAAAAGAAAAAAAAACTACAAGCAAATTATGTCTCCTGTAAATTAACACAGGTCTGTGCCCATAACCTGATAAAACATTTAGCAACGTATTAATAAGATAAAAGAAATCAAATGACATGGAATCCAGGTATCAATAACAACAGAATAAAAATATAATGCATTACAGATTTGCCATCAAAAAGGGAAGGACAAACTGAAAAAAATTAAGCTGAGAGGTTTGAATAGCAACGCTCACAATTTCTGTCCATCCGTGGGCAATATAAATTGTGTGGATGATGTCGAGAATACACGTCTTTTTTATGTACAGTTTATGTCATTGTTCTTTTGTATAGGGGATTTTTCATAACAAGCAAAATTCCAAGATGACGTTCATTCAGACTGGTATTTGTATAGGTAATCAATATTTCTTACGAAATATGGGTAAGTGATTTTACATAAGATGCAGAATGTGTTCATTGTGCTTTTTACCACTAACCGTAAAGTATCCGACATTTTCATACCATACTCTGCAGGAATGCACAAATGCAGGAATGCACAAATGATCAAACAGTTTGTCAAATTGTACTCTGTTTGCTAAATATTTGACTATGTACAATTTTCTTGATGTGTTTTTCAAAAATAGAGTGCATCTGGAATGTTAGAGATAAATTTTGATTGATGGAAGATTTGACAAGTTGGTGGACGTTTCTTATGTCGCTGTGCGAGCTGTAGCTTCTTTCCCAGCTATATATTATGCAGTATGAGGTTAGAGTATATCAGTATTCTCTGCACAACATACAAGCAGGAGTGCAGTAAGAAAAAACGAAGTTCTTCAATTCTTCAACAGATAATGTAACCTACTGTATTTTCCTATGTAATATTTTAATGAGCTTTCATTAGAGGCCCAAGTATAACAGAAAAAATTTTGGTATACTGGTCTCTTTTTCAGTGTTGGGGTGATGTAACTCTGGAAATGGAAATGAAGTTCCATGCTTCTTCACAGAGCATAGGGGAACGATGAGGGTGACCCCCACAACCGTACTAGGCAAGGTCCTAATGGAGGTGGTTTGCCGTTGCCTTCCTCTGACCGTAATGGGGATCAATGATGATGAAGACGACACAACAACATCCAGTCATCTTGGGGCAGGTGAAAATCCCAGACCCCTCTGGGAATCGAACCCGCGACCCCATGCTCAGGACGTGAGAATTTGGTGAAGTAACTCTAAACAAATTATTAAAAGTTGATGTAATCATATTCTGAATGTAACATTTTCTTTAACAGATCCTCATGTGCACATTTCTCTCTCGTTTTAAACCATTCCCTAGAACAGTGTCTTGGTTACTACTCCTTCTTTGAACAAAGTGCCAGAGTCAGTGCTAGAAATGTTTTATTTGCCCTTGTAGCCATTCCCACTAGTGTCTAAATATAGCTTACACAAACAACATCTGCTTCAAAAGTGACGCTAAACTGACAAACTTTGTTGATGTGTGAACAAGCATGTTACACAAGTGCATGGCTATGTAACAGGGAATTTGACAGATCCGGTTGATCATTAAAAAGGGCCTAAAGATCAAACAATTTATCAATTGCTACTATGTTTGCCAAATATGCAGCAATGAAAAGTGCTGTTTGATATGTTTGTCTGTTCTGGAGTGTGGCTGTCATATTTGCCAGAAATTTTGACTGGGGGAAAATTTGCAAGATGCCAGACATTGTCCGAATCAATGTTTCACTGCATGTGTTTAGTGAAAAACAGTTTTATTACAATTTATCTCCATTTTTAGTGAGTTTCCACAACAATGGAAACTATAATCAATGACAAAAAGGAAATACCAGTAGCAATCACCTAAATGGTTGTGATGTTGCATCTTTCCCAGCCACATATCACACAGGATGAATTTAAGAAGAAAATCAAAATTTTGTGCACATCAAGTGGGAGTGCAAAGAAACTAAAAAAGATCAAAGTTCTCCAGTTTTTCCACTGATGATGTAGGCTATATGTTCCCCAGTTGTAGTATTTTAATGAAATGTCATTAATATGTTTACAATATCATTCTGGGTCCAACCAAGGACACATTTCTGACTTAATTTAAAAGTCTCAACAGTTTACTGAAACAATGAACTTTATCAATTCAGCTCTACTTTTTACTGGACATGGCTTCTTTCAGAAATGGTATTGTAGAATGTGCATTGAACAACCAGTTCTAAAACAGATCTGGAAAATCATTTTGAACTTACCTGGACACATTTTCATTCCCTGTTCTCCTCGCACTACTGTAATTACTGCCAATGTTATCAGCTGTATAACAAGACAACTTTTCTTGAAGTTTGTATTTTTTTCATACACTGCAAAAGATACCAAGTCAAAATTTGAGCAGTTCCAATTGACACTTCATCGAAATTTAACAGTTTGTCGTGAATTCCCTCCTTCAGACTGAAATACCTTACAGCAATCGTAACATGTTTTACTTCACATCTCTTTGGAGTACCCATCTTTTCTGTTATATAGGGTGTAACAAAACAGTACAGCACAAATTGCAGGACACATTCCTCATGTGCAGACCAAGAAATTATGTTATATGAATTTTGAGAATTCTTTGTTTCCATGTTACAACTCATTTTCTCCAACTCATTAATCATGGGAAACACACAAGAACAGAACGTTAGCATCAAGGCACCATGCACTGTTGAAGATGTCTGGTTACATTGTGCACTTCCAGTGTTTTGTTTTATGTGTCCCTGTTGCCATGTGGCGTACATTATTGCTTGTTTACAGTTAACATCAACTGTTCCAGCGATCAGTGAGCCTGTTGCAAACACATGGGTTACCAACGGGTTACTGTGTAGAGCTAATCACAAAATTCGCTCGTGCAATGGCAGTATACATGAATGGGCACATGGCAGATGCCCATTTGATGTATGGATTAGCTGATGGCGCTCACTCTTAGTTTTCGTACTAGGAGAGATTTCCAGAATAAAGGTGCACCAACAGCAAAACTGAGGGAGGCCAAGAAGGATGACGACACTTCAACAGAAGGTGCAAGTTTCATGCTGTTGATGACAATCCTAGTGTCAGTACAAAATGTAGATAGGTAAATATCAACCAATGCCCTGGCCTGCACACTCTCCAGACCTAGTCCACAGGACTTTTATTTGTGAAGGCATTTGAAAGCTCTTGCGTATGGAAGCTCAGTACAAGCTGTTCAGAGTCTCTGTGCCTGTATTATGAAAGGCTGTGTTACCATATGCAATACTTCAGGTATACATAAATGCATCCGAGATTCACTTTGACAGTGGGTTGATTCATTTATCAATGCCCATCGAGGGCATATTGAACATCTCCTGTGAGAAAGATTTGCACATGGTATGCTGGTGTCTTCTATTCATGTGTGTTTCCCGTGATTTATGAGTTGGAGAAAATGAGTTATAACAAAGAAAGAAACAGTTACCAGACCCATGTGCACATAAAATAATTTTTTCGTCTATGTGTCCTGAAATTTGTGCTGTACATTTTTGTTGTATCCTTTATAATTAATATTTTCCAAAGAAGTCGGACACTACCAAATACTTTATAAATGGTGGAAAAATTTTAACAATAATTGCCTCAATTTTGGTTCTAGCATGTGAAAATTTTGGATCATTTAAACTTTTAGCCAGTTTAGATCTACAGTCTGATCTTTTGAAACTGAATTCATGTGTAGCAGTGTGGTATGAAAATGACACCTCTTTAGCTGCACACTCAAGCTCACAACTCCCTGAAAAAATATCTTACGTTTAGTGAAGCAGCAGTATTAAGGAGCGTCCACATGATGCCTTCTTTCTTTTCAACTTTGCACATGCACATGTATTTCCAGCAGCATAACTATGTATGCATGTTTGTTCATGCATAATTTCCTGTAAATGGAGGCTGTGCATTAAGCATTTTACTTTCCAACTTCAGTGGGAATGTTTATGCTCTTTGGCAGAAAACTGGCAGCTGGGGCCCATGTGTGTTTCATTTTCTAGTGTGTTGAGATTATGCTGCGAAGTGGTTTATGTACACTAATGTCAGCTGAGTCCAAAGGAAGGACTTTGAAATGTATAATTGATCACAGGACAAAGAAACGCAGTACAGAATGCCACTTCTAAAGAGTATTTAAATAAAAATTTGAGATATGATGCTCAGTGTCTCTGATCACATTGCTGTAAAAATAAGATACCGTAAATTTTGAAGTAGGAAAACAGAAAAAAATGAGCCTAAAATTTATGAGAAGTATATGAAAACTCGAAAAAATTTCATGCTATGGCGACTTACATCACAGCTACTGTGGAGCCAGGCATCTGAAGAAAAGAAATGCTAGAGTATGTGTAGCTCCTCAAGAAGCTACAAGAAAATAGAAATGAAGGACACTGATGATGCTAAAAGTTCCAAATTGGACATCACATCATCTGTGCTAGTGGATTTTCGAGTCTATGAAATTCCCAGAATTGTCGAGTCAAGGGTATTAATCTACATGTAATCTTTCAAAAATTAAAGCTGTGTAAATAACTTTTTTTATAAATTAAAGTACAAATAACACACTGAAAGATAATTAAACTTCACATAACGACTAAGAATCTCCCTGAAGTATTTCACAGTTTCAGGAATGATCACTGAAATGCTTTGTTCTGAAATGCGAAATAAGTAGTTCAAACTGGTGTATAAGAAAATCTCGCTGTGTCCTCCTGAAACTTGCAATCAAAACTTCGTTGTCACTTTGTATTTCTCGCACCTCTGTTATTTAGATAATTATTTATCTATATTCGCTTTTGCATTTTCTTCTTCTGTAGTCTTTTCAACACGATAAACGCAGCTCAAGCTCCCAAGCAAAGAAGGGGCCCATAGCAGATTGCTTATGCATTGAGGAAAGATGTGGACATGAGAATGCTCATACGTACATGTGTACTTCCCACAAATTTTTTCACATGCTCTTTAATGCCCATGCGTCTGCAATTGCACATGGGGAAAGAGGCTTCGTGTAGTCACACCTTTAATAGCAATCCTATGTTTAGTTGTTATCACTTGGTCTTTAATATCACCCTTTCCTGTAAGTGTAACACAAGATACATAGTACACAATAAACACGTTTGTTGTTACTGTCATTACACAATTTAAAAAATTTGTATTCCTGTTGCATTAAACATATAACTGTGTACGATGCTGTTCCATGTATTTGTCAAGCATGGATCGTGTCTGGCGTGTTTGCAAGAAGTTCTGATTGATGGGAAGTTTGACATTATGATGGACATTGTTTGTGTCCTATATTTCGTCGCAAATGTTTAGTGAAAAATAGTTTTATTACAATTTGTCTCACTGTATCGTGAGTTTCCACAACTATTGAAACTACAATCAAGGATAAAAAAACAACACTGGCAGTTATCAAAATGATAGCGTCTCTCCTAGTCATAATTGCCAGTAAGTGGGAAGAGGTTAAGAACAAAATCATTATTGTACCCATAATATACAAGCATGGTCGTTTCTACCATTTGTGAAAGACTCGGCGACCGCCAAGGGTGGCAAATTTTAGAAACGGCAAAGGATGGACAAAATTAATTTCAAACCAAACAGCGAAACAACTGACCAATGAAAAACAGCACAAGACCGAATTGTTTTCAAAAGCGTAGTGATGCTTACTTGATAATTCTTTACTTACTTCGACGAAAGTAAACACATTGTCTCTATAAACTTCAAAACTAAAGCAGCCACTACTGAGTACGAAACGGAAGCAAACATGATTTTTATTAATGTCTGTCTAGTGCTGGAGCGGTGCACGTGCTCTGTCTTGCTGTTATGTTATGACTTGATACCACACCTCTCTCAGTCCCTCGCTTTAGTTTGATTATTAAAACTATAACAAGATATTTGAAGTGTTGTACCGTCGGATACTGTTGGAGATGGTGGAGGGGGGTGGGGTATCGAGGAGACCGATGCTAGTTTTTTGGAGTGGCGTCAATTTTCAATCCTCACCTAGCACGGCAAAACACCAATGACCCTATACATGTCCAATGGAATAAAAAGTATCTAAGTCATCCACTTCTTTTACAAACAATGTGCACTACATATTTCCCATTGTGGTATTTTAATGAACTTTCGTTAGAGTACCAAGTAGAAGAGAACAAGTTTTCATATACTTGCATCTTCCTCTTTTGGTGTGAGGGCGAAGTACTGTAACTACAAACGAGTTTCACTGTCTTTACTCAGAAAGTTGATGTAGTCACCATGTTCTGAGTGCAACATTTCTTTAACAGGTTTTTTGTGTGTACATTTCTCTCTCATTTTCAACCATTCCCTAAACCACCATCTTGTTTACTTCTTCTTCTTCTTCAAACATAGTGCCGGACTCAATGTCAGAACAGCTTTATCTGCATCTGTAACCAGTACTGTCAAAATACAGCATACACGAAAAGCATCTGATTCAAGAATCAAGGTAAAATAAATGAAATTTTGAGATGGAACTGGTAGCCATGCCTCGCCATCGATGCCAGTGTTTGCTCATAAGTCAGCTGAGAGAGACATGGCAGTAAGACAATGTTTAAAACCGCAGTGTCGAACATAACAGGCCTAAACCTAATAAATCCTCGACAGTCATAAAGTTTTCAAAACTTACACATTTTTGAACGCTGGATATTGCTCAGACAGAACTAATCAAAAGCAGAAGTATTCAGGTAAATCCCAGATGTCTGGTAAGCCTGGTCATTAGATGACCAATTGCAAAACAATCTCGACAGTAAAGAAATTTTCAAACCCCAGACGTTTTTGCTATGCTGGGTAGTACTCAGACAGAACTAAAAAACTAGGACTGTTCAGGCTAATCCCGTATGTATGGAAAACCTCATCATTAGATGAGCACATAGAAAAGAATAAATTTTCATGTACTTGTGTCTTCTTTTTCAATGGTGACTATAAACATGTTATTGAAAGTTCCACTGTCCAACCACAGAAAGTTGACGTAATCATCAGATTCAGAGTATAACATTTCCTTTAACAGTTTGTCATGTGTGCAGGTACATTTCCCTCTCATTTGAAACCATTCCCAGGAACAGCTTTGTGTTTTCTTCTTCTTCTCCTCCTTCTATTTCTTCTTCTTTAAACACAATTCCAGAGTAAATGTTAGAAATACTTTATTTGTACATCTGGCCATGACCACTAATGTCAAAATAAAACATAAACATAAAGCGTCTGCTTGAAATGTAGGGATGAACTGACGAACTTTGCTAGCTTGTTTGACACATCCATGGTTAGATAAGGGTGAATTTGACAAACAAGCCTAAACACTGTCAAAGAACCTGTCAGAATTCAGTAAATTTGTCAGATACTGACTGTGCATTGTGCTGTTTTATATGTTTGGCAAACATAGACTGTATTAGATTTGTTAGAGAGAAACTTTGATTGTTGACTTATTTGACAAGATGGTACATGTTTCTTTATTGATTTACTCAATCATCAAATGTAGAGAAGTGTAAACACGATGTAGAACATGTTGAACACATGGTATGAGGACATATATGGACACAACATTGTTTCTTATAGTATTAAGTTATATTACATAAGTATTCATAATAATATAAGAATAACTTCAAATAATAATGCTAGTTATAATCAAACAGCAAAAGTTCATTAATGGACAATAGGTCATTTCTAAGAAGACAGTTTAGTTTTGAAAGATAATCAAAATATATATTGATATGATAGATGTCATTCAAGAAAATCTTGTATTCTGTAAAAGCAACATTTTGTTGGAGTAATCTTTCATTTCTTTTTTAAATTTTGTTGGTTTTGAATATTTTCTACTCCTCTTTGGGAGATGCCTATACAGTCTGATTCCCATACCTTTAACACTATTACTATACAGTTCAGCAGAGGAACTGATTTTAACATTTTTTATTTGCCTTGAGTCATGGTCCATGACTGTCCAGATTCCTGTGCAGACTATTGACATTTTGTTTAATAAAACAGAGCAGTTCCGAGATACTGTGTATTGACTAGGGACAAGGAGTATGCTTAATATTCTAAATAGTGATTTACAGGTTTTTCTTTGCTGTTCTGAATAGTAAGGATGGTTAGGCAAAATGCCTTTTTTGTATTGAGGGGCAATCTGTTTGGTGTAAGCAATGAGTCTAGTTGGCTGTATTTATATTAACTACTATTCATCTGTATTAGAGATAAGGACACTGTTATTGTCAGCAAAGAGAAATGTCTCACTAGTTGATAGGGTGGATGGGAGGTCATTTATATAAAGTAGAAATAACAAGGGACCTAAAACCGAGGCCTGTGGTACACCATGTCTTATGACTTGTGTGGGCGAGTGCACCCCACTTAGAATTCCTGATTGGCTGACTTTATTTATATGAAGGTATTTCGCTTGGTCTTTGGAATGCAAAAGTATGTTGCGATTTACCAAAAAAAAAAATGGCTCTGAGAACTATGGGACTTAACATCTATGGTCATCAGTCCCCTAGAACTTTGAACTACTTAAACCTAACTAACCTAAGGACAGCACACAACACCCAGTCATCACGAGGCAGAGAAAATCCCTGACCCCGCCGGGAATCGAACCCGGGAACCCGGGCGCGGGAAGCGAGAACGCTACTGCACGACCACGAGCTGCGGACTGCGATTTACCATGTCAAAAGCCTCTGTGAGGTCAAGAAAGCCACCTTTAGCTGGGTATTTCTTTTCAACAAGATGTATAGTGGTAACAAGAAATTTGTGTATTGTATCAGCAATGGTTTCATTTTCTCAGAAGCCATAGTGAGCAGAAGAAATAGTGCTATTTTCTCGCAAAAATGATTTTAGTCTGGCAGCCATTGCATATTCAATTATTTTCTAAATATAGACAGTGCTATAACTGAATGGTAGTTTCAAGGATCTTCTTTAGATCTTTTTTATATATGAATATGACTTTTGCTATTTTAAAGTTTCTTGGGAAAATAAAGTATTTATTACATGAGACAGCGTCTTATTAATACGTTTGCTGCTTCTATGGGGAAGGAAGCAGGGGATCATGTCTTCCCTGCTGATATATTTTTCTTTATTTTACTACTAATTATCTTTTATATCTTTGTTCCCAATGTTGGTGATAAAAAAATTTGTATTGTTGCAGGTCCCATATTTAGAACTGATTGAGGGCAACTATCTTTTATTTTTTAAATTCCTGAGCTACCTCCTCTTGGTGAGTAATCAATCTGCATTTACTTTTGAAGTTTAATGTCACTAAAACTGTTCTTATTCCTAAATGATTTTTCATTAATTGTTTGCCACATGCATTTGCTTTTATTACATGAATATTTCAGAAGGATGTTATTTTGTAGGTTTTTGTTGCAGTATTAGCCACATTTTTAAATATTCTTTTGTATGCAGTGAAGTTCTTAAATTTTTCACTTATGCCAAGATTTGTCTTGCTGAGCAAGAAAATCTCTATCTCCCTATTTTCCACTTTGCTGAGATATACATGATGTGATCCCATTGGAGGATGCCCTCTTGTTATTTATATTTTTGTTTTTAAAGGGAAATGGTGGTTAAATAGTAACAGAAAATGTTTGAAAAAGTGTCAGATGGTTTATATACTGTTTTCTCTCTGCATGTGGGACAAAAAGTTAAGGACATTGCTTTGAGGAAAACATCTGCTTTGTATCCTCATTTTTCTGGGTTGATGTTTACTTTTAAAAATGACTGCCTTTATAATCAGTGTATTATCGTCAGGAAATCCCAATTTTACAGACCTGAATGAACAATGCAAGATATTAAGTACTTGGTCAAGAGCGCTGAAGTTTTGGTTGGTTTTACCCCAGATAGGGATGTTTCCTTCATATTAAAGTTGTGACAGTTCATAACACTTTTTAAAAAACATTAGCCACTGACCTTTGCCTTCTGCAAGAAAATTTATATTAAAATCACACAGATTATGCCCCATGATGGTTTTCTTTTTATCACTTTTTCTGTATAAGGAGCAAAAGCTGCCCAAAGGAGATCTATAAACTGATATTACATAAACATCGATATCTATGATGCCCAACAATACTATGTCGTTTTCAATGAGTGACAGCTGCATGTGTCCAGCATTGAAACCACAAATCTGCCTTTTACAAATACGCAGCTTCTCCACCTTTGAAGACTTTCTGTGAAAAGTCGATTAGTCTTTCCCTCCTACATACTCCATATATTTTCCACGCACAACATACAACCGGGAGCCCAATAAAATAATGTCGAAGCTCTTCTATGCTTCCATGAACGATGTATATATTGTCATGTGGTGGTACAGTATTTTAATGGACTGTAGAGGATCAGATAGAAGAAAGTGAATTTTCACGTACTTGCTTCTTCTTTTTCAATGTGGATATGCAGTAACACAATAATTAAAAGTTTAACTCTCCATTTGGAAAAAAAAAATTGTGTAATCATCAGGGTCTTAGCGTGATATTACTTTTAGTAGATTTCACGGTTAGATTATTCTCTAAATTGCAATCGTTCTCTGGACCAGCGCTGTTTTCTTTATCTTCTTTATACACAGTGCTATAGAATGCAAAAAAAAAAAAAACGCTTTGTCTTCATTCGTAGATATTCTCAATAGAGTCAAAATACTTCACCAGACGAACAACGCCTTATTCAAAAGTGAGATTGAATTGACAAGATAAGTCTCGTTGGTACACTTACGCCTACGAACTTATTTGACAAACTCAAGGATCAAACTAGAAAGGGGCGAATTTGACAACAGGCTTGACCCTGTACGGGGTGGTTAAGAAGACAGCTTTACATAGCATATTAACATTTAGCCACGAGAGTATATGCGATTTGTATGATCGATACTCACCATTATTTTTTAAACTTTTTTATGTTCGTGATATTTCAGTATTGTGTTTAAGCAGAAATTGTAAATAGAACCACAATATGAATAATTATTTAATTTACTGGAGCTGTTTCCGTGTGTGTGATTTTTTTTGTTTATTTTTTCCCACTCCGCGCAGTTAGCGCCTAAGAACTCTCAAAGGCGGTGGGATAATTGTCAAGACTGGCGTCTGAAAGTTTTGTGTTGTTGTGTATCTGTTTACTTTTGGGTTGAAATAGTTTATTCTATTCCGGGATCTATCGCAGGAATTTAAGTGCGTTTATGTTTATTAGAAAGAACATTGCCTAGGAAAAATAGTATTTTTAAATGACGCGTTGAAGATCTTCGCCTTTGACGTTTTTTAAACTCAACCAGCTGATCGACCTTGAACTCATCCCCTCAGCTTGTACATACTACATATATTCAGCTGTTATGAAGATTCAGTACATTGGCAGTTAACACTGCGTAGGTTTCACGTGAACGGTACAAAAACATTTAGTGAGTAAATAGGATTTGTTGGCAGATTTCGATTATATCGTAGCGAATCATACAACATGGAGTAACAAAGAATAATACGTACAGATACGACGTAATGAAGAATGGAACATAGCTTTTAAAGAGAGTGTTTATTTTACAGTCCATTGATAGTGAGGGAGATACACTGATTGTGTACGACGGTTCACCATGGGAGGTGCTGTAAGTGCTGGAGAAGACAATGATGATTTAATAGATAACTTGCTAGAAGCTGACTACATCAAAAGTTCAGTTGTCGAACGAGTTTTTCGAGCCGTTGATCGTGCACATTACTTCACACCAGATTTTCAGGACACAGCATACAAAGACGTTGCTTGGAAAAAAGGAAATCTACATTTGTCTGCTCCCTGCATATACAGCGAAGTGATGGAAAGTTTGCGTCTTGCCCCCGGTTTGAGTTTCCTTAATCTTGGTTCGGGAACTGGCTATTTAAGCACAATGGCAGGCTTGATTTTAGGTATGAACTACCATAACTTGCTTCAGTTGCCACAGTAAGTTTAAATATTTTAAGTTACGATTTATATTTTCAGGGCCGTATGGTGTAAATCATGGAATAGAAATTCATGAGGATGTATTGGCGTATGCCTGTGTGAAATTGGAAGAGTTTAAAAGAATTTCTCCTGCACTTGATGAATACGAATTTTGTGAACCAAAGTTCGTGAATGGTAAGCCGTAGCCTAAAACAGTTTGGCTTTTATCTGTAGGGTTGAGATGTATAGTGAGCAACACTCTGTCGTGCAAAATATCATATATCATCCCGTTGTCTGTATACTTTTTTGTTGCGACAGCCTTTTACAAATCGTAAATAAAGTAACTGTATCACCATATGTTTGGAGAAGAAACATTTGCACAAATGTTATCACTGGAGGAAAATGTATCTCCAAAATTATCCTCAATAATAGAATTGTTGAATTCCTAGATTTCATAGTATTACACTGTATTGGTACCAGGTATATTACATGTGTAACAACAAAATTAAATTACATGCAACTTGAAAAGTACTTGGACAGGACAAAGTCAAACATTGCTTCCTCAAGCCATATGATACTATAAAATATTGGGGAAAAATTATTTGAAAACTTGGCACGTGTGATTGCAAGTTATACTATATCATGCAGCTGCCAAGACTAATTAAATTCAAATCTCTATTAAACAGGATTGATTGTTGTGGTTGTGTTACAAGAATTGTATGTACCTGTAATTCCATCAGTGGATGGAAGTTGTTTTATGGATTCAAAGACTGTGTTAATTCATAATTTACAAGTGAATTTTACCTGTGACCTCTCACATGGTAGCGCAATGAGTGCCAGAAATGGGTTCCAGTTCGATCCTGCAACTATTTACCTTGTATCTGTCAGAAAATTGTTCTGTGATGGAACTATCCATTGTCAGATCTGGAACTAGCTCTCCTGCTTATCATCTTGTTGGATTTAGTGAAGAATGGCATAGCCACAATGTGAGTGGGTTCCATAATGAATTGTTAGATCTTCGCAGAATGTAGCGTAGCAGTGTCACTTACTGATAAGTGGATAAGTATAAATTATATGTCAAATTGTGTATCCTGTCAGAGAAATAATTTCTATGGCAACTGCTTTATTACTTAAGCTGTGGTGCAAAATCAAAGACTCATTCTGCAGTTCGTAGAACTGAGGGATGTGAATAAGTCCTTCCACCACCCCACACATACTAATATTACTCTTATTGTGCAAATGGTTAGACCATTTTGGTTTGAAAATGTAATTAAATATACCATTGAAAATTGAAGATGATTTAGACAGAAGAAAGTTTAATTTTTATTGTTGAAAACACAGTAATCAGCTGCTAAAAAGTGGTACTTAAGAAGTTTATTTACCAGTCATAGTACAGAAATCACACATGCACAAAGAAAGCTAGAAAATAGCCCTGACAATATTTATTTTGCTTCTACATTATTTTTTGGAATGTAGGTTGTGGTGATAGATGAGTCTGCTTAGATTAGTTTGAAAGAGGGCATTTTGGTTGTAAGTGAATTTGGCAAAGGTGTTGTAATGACGATAGCAGTAAAATTTTACTGCATGTATTTTATGCATGTAAGGTTTTTGGAGAATGATTTATGTATGTCATTTTGATGACATGCATCAAAACAGATGGGTGGGATTCCTTCACTGGTCAGGGGGGGGGGGGGGGGGGGGGATGGTTGGAACAAATTAAGCTAAACATTGCTTGGATGCCGTGATGTGTTGCGTGACATCGTTGGACTGCAGTATGTTCGTTTTAGAATGGAAGTGAAATGTAGTAGAGGCAGTGTGCTCTTGTGGTTTGATTATGTGGTGTGTTTGTGAGGTATGTTGTGTCATTTAGTGTGCTACATTCATCATAATGTGGACTTCACAAAATTACAAGGTGGCAAAATAGATTATAGTGTATGGAATGTTCTCATGTTAGAGAGAATAGTTAATAAAATGCAAACTGTGCTCTTAGGTGCCTGTGTAAGCACTGAGTAAGTGGATCAATTTTTTTTTTTTTTTTTTTTAAGTAAATTACTGGAGTAGGTTGGTAGATCAGTGTTTATTAATATATATCGAATATGTGATTCTGTTATTAATAAGCATTGATAGCAATGCTTTGTCCCCTGATTTAGTTAAACATTGATCCACTTAGCGACATTTATCAAAAACTATTTTCTCACTTATTTTATTGTCTTGTCCTATCTGACTCATTCTATCTCGTGTTCAATTCCCATCATTTACCGTGCATGAAGTTACCACCAATTGCAACATGCAACAGAAAAGCCACATACACCATAAGTGCACATTTATTCTAGGTTAACTCAAGATTGTGATACCAGCATTTGGAGTGTGTGTTGTGTGTGTGTGGGGGGGGGGGGGGGAGGGAGAGATATTAGTATCCTGGTCTAGAGTTGAGTTGTATAGATGAACTGGAGATCAGGATATGGCTTTAGTTTTTGTAGTAGTGAGGAGGGGTTTATTGGTGTACTGTACTGGTCTAGGATTGGGCTATGTAGGTGAACTGGAGATAGTGATTCCAGCTTTTGTAGTTTGGGGGAGGGGGGGGGGGTGTTACTGGAAATGATGATGTTTGGTTTGTGGGGCACTCAACTGTGTAGTCATCAGTGCCCATGCAAAGTCAGTTTTTACACAGCCCCATTTTTGTACCCAGTCCAATCTAGCCATTGTCACGGATTATGATGATGATACGAACACCTGGTCCCTGGGCATAAATCATCTCCAACCCGGCCGGGGAATTGAACTGGGACCCTGTGCTCCAGAGGCAGCAACACTAGCACTAGACCACAAGCTGTGGATCCTGGTCTTGGGTTGAGCTGTATAGACTAACTGGAGATTGGGTACTATTATCTTTTGGTGTGATTTATATGATTTGTCAGATTTTATTTTTTGGCAGTTTAGAGAGTTTTGTTTTTTCAAAGTTTCGATTTTAACGCAGTCATTTTTATTATTGAATTTTTAGTTTGTCTCTATCCAAAACACCTCTTTCATGAGTTGTCCTGCTAATTTCATTGAGTTTAGTCAGTGAATTGGTTTACATGGTATCTGTATTTTTGTGGGTGTTGCGATCACTGTATTGCTCGCCATGTTGGATATATACAAAATAGGAGTTTTCGGCATGGGATGACGTTATTGGTCAAAGCAGCTTGGTGTTATCCCAGTCTCGGGTAAGGCCCATGACTTTGTTCATACAAAGGACACTTTGAAGATCAGTTAACTGAAGCCTGTGGTTCCACTTCGCGAACTTACAAGAAAATTGTCATCTTTCAACCTAACCTATATCTCTTGCTATGCTATGGATCAATCAGCCAATGCAAACAACATATGAAAAAAGTAATACTGACACAAAAAATATTGTGAGTGTTTGTGTCTCTTTGTGTTTGTGCTTGTATGATGCCACACACAACATCATTTGTGTCTCGGCACAAAGTTGTTCAGTTGGACCTCCACAGCTGGTCTTCCCTTTTCTGGCGATGTCTGCCCCCTGCCATCTTTCTCCCTTGATCTTGGACTTTTTCCATGTGATGTTCATGTCTCCTAAATGTTACAAAGGTGTGCTTCACTGTAGGAATAAAAAATGTTAGTCGGATAAAGATGCTTTAGATAAAACAGACATTGCCAAAGAGACCTGTTTTTTTCCACTTGTAATTCCCCACTGTTCTTCTAATGAACTAAGGTTCTTAATTCTTACTCATTTTCCAATACTTTTGCTCCTTAATGGTTTTTGTTGCTGATTATAAAAATCAGTTTCGGCTGACTGTGGTTTACGGAATCACAGTAAAGCACCAACATATTTTTCATGTAGATTTTGCCTCCTCGTGTAACGTTCAGAATGGAGATATATATACTGTTAGGATGGTATTAAACAAGCTGCTATCTAGTGTAAAACAAGAAATTAGCAATCACTACCAAAACAAAAGAAAATTTTAAAAATACCTCATTACCTAATGTGTGCACAAATTATCAGAATTCGCAGATTCGAGATAGAAAATTTTGTTAGCTCCTGTCCACATCCCTCCATGTCCCTGATCCTTCCACCCCCTTCCCTTCCTCTCCCTCTCTTTTGGAGTATGTTTTGTGTCTACATCCAGAGACGGACACTTGTGACTGTAAGACATGGTTGCTCTTCTTTCCTCTCTATAGTGGAAAGTCTCCGTCTTCCCTTTGTCCTTCTCTTTTCCTCGATTCTTCTCTTTACCTTCTCTGCTGCGGCATTTGAGACCTCTTCTCTTCTTTCCTTTTATCTGTTCCTCCCTTTCTCTTTCTTTCCTCCCTGTGTGTGTCTGAAGGCCTACCTATGCGTAGCCGGTGACGGGGTAATGCATAACTCCTTGCCCCGGGTGGACAAGGAGGACACACATGTACTCCCTGGTAAAGGCCAGGCCTAGGGAGGGTGATTACTCAAGCTGGTATCTTCTGAACTTGCCGATCAGTCCCTCCATCCCTTTCTCAGGAGATGTGACTAAAGTCTGGACAATCACCTAAGGCGGTAGTGCCCTCAGAGAGGGCCCCTGCTAGGAAGGAGCACGCCATTGAAGATGTCAGTAATCATGGGGGATAATTCCACAATGGTTTCCTCTACTTCTACAACTTCTGCCCACAAGAGAAAGCTAGATGCGTCTCAGCCATGGACAATTCTTCCATTAGTGCCAAAGTTTGTAGTTGTTTCTCTGTCTGGCGGAGGTCAAGACTTCTTTACAGTCAACCCTTTCATTATTCAGAAAGGTGTCGCTGCAATTGCAGGCCCTGTAAAGTCTTGTTCCCGGTTATCAAATGGCACCGTGTTGTTTGAAATAGACAGTGCCCACCAGCCACATAAGCTGCTTCGAACTACACTGCCACACACCATCCCTGTCCGGGTGGAAGCACACTGTACTTTAACTCATCGCGTGGGGTGGTTGTAAAAGATCACTCAATGGATTATCCATTGAGAAAATTCAGAATTACCTGTCTGACCATGGCGGAACGGCTGTACATAGTCTTGAAAAGGGTTGACAAGGAATTGGTACTGACCCGCACTCTCATCTTGACATTTGACAGAATTCAACTTCCATCGAACATTCAAGTAGGATTTAAGATCATTTCAGTTCGCCCTTGCATCCCCAACCCTATGCGTTGCTATCAGTGTCAGCAGTTTATTTATACCAGCGTCATGTTCCATTGTGGTCAAATGTGTTACATGTGGCAGGGATGCTCATGAGGGTGATTGTTCACCTCCATCCTGTCGTTGCATCAACTGTATGGGCAACCACACTGTTTCCTCTGGCGATTGCCCTGCTCCCAGTGGGTAAATGTAGCACTGTCCTTGCCTCTCCTTGACCTACTAAGGAGGTAGCCACACAGACTTGCGATCTCACCTTTAGCGCCATGGTCGTCAGATTGGCCAGCCCAAAGATTGCCCGTTCAACCTCCCCACAATCACCTGCTCACTCTAATGCTCAAACTTCATCGGCTTCTGCTAAGTCACAGGCCCCAAAATCAGATGCCCGGACTTCAAGAGCGAGCCTACTTGTGAAGATTTTTTATGTACCCCGACCTCACAACCATCAACTCCTCCTTCATCTCAACGACCTGCTTCCAAGAAGGCGCAAAAGGCACAAAGTTCCTCTCCTTCTCGGCTATGGCGTGTCTCTTCTACAGCGCAACCCAGCAGTAGCCGCCCTCGGCCATCTTCCATGTCGCTGAGACGCACCGATGGCGGCCAATCAACCAGACAATGACTGGTGGCAGGAGCTGCCCCCAAACACCCTAAGGATCAGGATCTTCTGCCTTTGGCTGAATGCTGTTCCATGCCGTCGGCCCCCGGCTCTCAGTGGTTGTTGAGTTGATGGCAACCATGGTGAGATTTTTCCCTTTCCTGTCCACCCTATGTCAATTATCCACTGGAATTTGCTCCATTTGGGATAAATAGTTGACCCTTGTATGATCCTACTCCCCGATCATCTTCTGTCTTCAGGAAACAAAGCTACATCCCCATAATCACTTTGTCCTTCCCTCATTTCCAGTCAGTCCAGTTTGATCTCCCCTCTGTTGATGGCGCTCCAGCACATGAGACTTATGATTCTTCTTGATGATACTATCCATTATTACCCAATCCCCTTAAACAGTTCCTTCCAAACTGTCGCTGTACGTCTATCCCTTTCTGGATACAGCTTCTCTCTTTGTAGTGTATACATTCCATGGTCCACACCAATGGCAAGAGCTGATCTCCTTGGTCAGCTCCCACCCCCCTTATTTGCTGGTTGGGTTTTCAACACCCACCACCCGCTTTGGGGATCTCCACGTCCTTGTCCGAGAGGCTCCCTATTGAGTGATCTCTTGCACAAGCAGAACTTGTTTGGTTCAACACTGGGGCACCTACATTTTTCTTTCCCTCCATATCAACCTTCTCTCATTTGGACCTTTCGGTCGGTACTGTTCAGCTAGCTCGGCACTTGGAATGGTTTGCTCTTGCTAATACACACTTGAGTGACACATTTTCCATGTGTCCTTAGATTACAGCCGCAAATGCCATCTATGCACCAAAGACGCTGGAAGTTTTCCCAAGTGATAGGACACAAATCTCCTCTCTAGCAACATTTGATGACCGTCAATTTCCTAGCATAAACAATCAGGTTACTCATGTTACGGAAGTTATTCTTACAGCCGCAGAATGTTCAATACCTCATACCTCCCCTTTGCCCCAGGACCCCCAGTTCTTTGGTGGAACGAGGCGTGCCATGACACAGTACGCGAGCAGAGACGTGCTCTTCGTGTTTTCTGCCACAATCATACATTGGCTAACTGTATCCGCTATAAGCAGTTAAGTCCATGATGCTGTTGCATCATTCACGATAGCCAGAAGGCAAGCTGGGACTTCTTTACCAGCTCCTTTAATCTGTAGTTTGGAGTCGAATTCAACGGTTATCCGGCATGTCTAGTGTCTCCCTGATCTCTGGGCTAACTGTCGCACAAGTTACCTTAGTAGTCCCAGTCACAATTTGTATCTCATTGGGTCAATACTTTGCTGAGATTTCGAGCTCATCAAATTACCTGCCAGTCTTTCTCCCGAAGAAACACCAGTGGAATTGTGACTCCTTGCTTTCTCCTCTCAAAATTGTGAAAGCTATAATACCGTTTTTTCTGTGCAGGAACTCCAACATACACACTCTTCCTCTCGCTCTTCCACCCCAGGACCTAATAGCGTCCATGTCCAAATGTTACTGCATTTATCATACCATAGTCTGCATTACCTCCTCATCCTTTATAATCGAATTTGTCAGACAGTACCTTTCCCAGAAGATAGCGGGAAGCTGTTGTCATTCCTGTTCCAAAACGTGGAAAGGACAAACATCTCCCCTCTGGCTATTGCCCCATCTCTCTCACGAGTAGTATATTTAAGGTTTTGGAGTGTACGATACATTGCCATTTAGGCAGGTGGCTGGAGTCCTGAAACCTTTTAACACCTGCCCAATGCAGTTTCTGAAAGCATCGTTCCACAGTTGACCATCTTGTTGCTCTCTCCACTTATATCATGAAAAATTTTCTCAGGAAACGCCAGACGGTAGCTACATTTTTTTGATCTGGAGAGGGCATACAATACCTGTTGGAGGACAGGTATCCCCCACACACTATTCTCTTGGGGCTTTCAAGGCCAGCTACCCCTTTTCACTCGTGAATTTATGACAGAACACACATTTAAGGTGCGGATGAATACTACTCACTCCTGTACTTTCTCCCAAGAAAATGGGGTGCTCCAGGGCTCCGTGCTAAGTGTTGCACTGTTTGCCATTGCCATAAATCAAATTATCGATTTTCTCCTTCCCGATGTCTCGAGTTCACTCTTTGTTGATGATTATAGCTCTCAACGGACCAGCCTTCTTGAACGACGTCTTCAAGGATGTCTTGATCGCCTCCATTCATGGAGCACCGAAACTGACCTTAGATTTTCTCTCAGTAAGACCGTCTGTATAAAGTTTTGACATCATGTGGAGTTTTATCTGCCATTCTTACGTCTCGGCCCTATCATCCTTCCCTTCACAAACATCGCCAAATTCTTGGGTCTTCTGTTGGACAGAAAACTGTACTGGTCTTCCCACTTTTCATATCTTTCGGCTCGCTGTCTGTGATCCCTCAACACCCTCCGTGTTCAGAATGGTACCTCCTGGGGAGCGGACCGCCCTAGTGTGCTCGCAATTGGACTATGGAATCATAGTTTACTCCCCTGAACAGCCGTCTATTCCTCAACATCTTGACTCTGTCCACCATCATGGATTGCTTTTAGCATTTGCATCTTTTTAACCAGCCCTGTTGAGAGCCTTTACACTGAGACTGCTGAACCTACGCTGTCAAGTTGGTGAGCTGTCCTTCTGAGTCGTTACACTAGTCATCTTGTCTTCCACGCCTACTCGTCTGACCCATGCCCTTTCTTTCGATGCCTCCTTGGATTTAGGGTCTGAAGGCCGCCCTTCCTCTCTACTGCCACCGGGAGTCCACTTCTGTCAACTGCTACATTCCCTTCACTTCCAGTTCCCTAAAACTTTCTTGACAAATGGGGGTATGCCGCCACCTTGGCTTCACGCCCAGACCTGCCTTCTCCGTGACCTTTGCTAGCTTCCCAAGGATAGCACCCCCCCCCTATAGTTTATCGTCGGGCATTTGCTGCTTTGTGCACACAAATGGAGGATGCCACATTTATTTACACTGACAACTCAGAGACCACATTTGGTGCCGGGAGTGCCTATATTGTTGGTGACAACCCTATTAGATTTTGGCTTCCTGACCAGTGTTCAGTTTTTACTGCAGAACTTTGCGCTGTTCTCCAGGCTGTCCAATACCTCCGTCGCCATAAGCGGATACAGTATATTATGTGCTCAGATTCGCTCAGCTCTTTTCTCAGCCTCCAAGCTCTTTATCCCTACCACCCTGTGGTCCACGGGATTCAAAACTGCCTCCACATGTTCCAGTTGGAGGGTGTCTTTGTGACATTCCTCTGGATCCCAGGGCACGTTGGTATCCACGGAAACAAGGCAGCCGATATAGTGGCAAAGGCTGCAGTCTCTCTTTCTTGGCCCGCTGTTCGCGTGGTTCCCTTTGCCGATCTACAGAGCGTTTTGTCATCATGTTGCCCTTTTATGGCACACACATTGATCTGCACTTCTCAGTAATAAATTACGGGACGTAAAACCTCTTTCCTGTGCGTGGACCTCTTCCTCCCTGCCTCGACGTCGGGAGGAGGTAATTTTAACTAGACTCCGGATAGGGCACTGTCTTTTTATCCATCGACATCTTTTATGTGGCAATCTTCCCTCACTTTGTCCCCACTGCTCTCATCTGTGCACGGTGAGACGCCTTTTATTTCAGTGCCCCTATTTTAATCCACTACTCGCTCTTTTACAGCTGTTGCCTGATATATCTTCCCTTTTAGCAGATGACCCGCACTCAGCCGATTGCGTCCTTGAGTTTATCAGTGTCAGTGAGGTGACATCGGTCATTTGTAGCTTTTTTTCGGTGGAAACAACCCCTCTTAAATAGCAGATTTCCTTCCATTTTTTGTTTCCCTCCTTCTTGAGTTTTGCTCCCATTGCTGCTGATTTAAAATTCGGTTTTTTACCCTTCCTAAGCCACAGAATGGGCACCACCATAACAGTTCTGTGCCCCAAAACAATAAAAGAAAAATGTACAAGTGTGTGCTTGTGAATTAATGCTCAAAAACAGTTCACTTTTAATTGTAGCAGTATATAGATCCACACTGGGAAATTTTCAATTATTTATGAGGAACATAGATTCCTTACTGTGCTATCTGTCAGACATCAGCAAGCAGTTAATAGTCTGTGGTGACTTCAATGTAGATTTTCTACAGGATTCTGGTAGGAAAAATGATCTGGAAACCTTATTTGGATCCTGCAGTTTACTCTCAGTAGTTAACTTTACAACACAGGTGGATAAAGACTGTAGGTCCCTAATTGATGTCTTCTTTGATGAGGCAAAAAGCAAGAAAATAACTGTTTACCCAGTGACAAATGCTCTCTCTGATCATGATGCACAGTTAGTCAGGCTAAATGACATAGTTCCTTACTGCATGTACACACCTCAGTGGAAGTCGGTTAGAATCATTACAGACTACAGAGTAAGTCTTTTTTAAGAGTAGTTTACAAGAAACAACCTGTGATGGAATTTTAAAGAGCCAAATGCCTGTATAAAATTTAATGTATTCCATGATAAATTCATATCAGTATTTGAAATTAGCTTTCCGCACAAGCTAATCAGAAGGGACATTAAACAGCCATGTAAAAAACCATGGATTACTAAGAGGATTGAAGTATCTTGTGAAATGAAAAGGGAAATGTATCTTTTGGCAAGAATAAGTAGAGACCCTGCAGTAGTTGTGCGTTACAAAAACTCCTCAAAATTACTAAGAACAGTTATTAAAAAATCAAGAAACATGCACATACTGTCAAAACCCAGTACGTCTGACAGCAAAGTTACGGCATTATGGAATATAGTGAAGAAAGAGACAGGACAGCCAACCACAGGAGAGCATAACATTACTATTGAATTGAATGGAAGGGTTATAAATAACAAGTCACAGGTAGCAAATGTATTTAATAATCATTTCTTAAACATAGTAGAAAGCATAGGGATCAACAGTTCAAGAGAAAGATAACAGCAATATGTTGAAGAAGTAACTCTCATAAAATTACATCATATGAATGTACCACCAACTTCTACTTCTGACATTAAGAGGATCATACATTCTCTCAAGAACAAAAGCTCTTCCGGTTCTTATGGTGTCTCCAATACCGGTTCTTATGGTGTCTCCAATAGAGTACTAAAGATTTGTTCCCATATAATAAGTCCAGTATTGTCCAAAATACGTAATACTCGAGACATTTTTCCAGAGAGACTAAAATATGCCATTGTTAAACCCCTCTTTAAGAAAGGTGATTCGAGAGATGTCAGTAACTACCGATCTATTTCACTACCAACATCATTTTCCAAAATTTTTGAGAAGGCGATGTATTATAGAATAGTATCTCACCTTGGCAACAATATCATCCTCAGCAAATCACAGTTTGGGTTTCAGAAGAGTTGCTCGACAGAGAATGCCATCTACATGTTCACACACCAGATGTTACAAGCATTAAATAAATAATAGCACCAGTAGGGGTTTTCTGTGACCTATCCAAGGTATTTGATTGTGCAAATCATAGTATACTCCTAGATAAATCAAAGTTAATGGGATTAACAACCATTGGATCATAGCATATCTAACCAAAAGAATGCAGAAAGTTGTACTTGGTAGTAATTCAACCAACAGAATACAGGGACATAATTCTGACTGGGGAGAAATCGCGTGTGTAATTCCCCAGTGCTCAATCTTGAGTCCACTACTGTTTCTCATATACGACGGTTGGAACTTTAATAGTGGCGACTATTTATTTACAGCTTGTACAAAATAGATGTGTGTTTCAAAGTTTTACTGGCCTTCAAAGTAGTCACCAGCATTGTGTATAACCCATCGCGAGCAATGTGGAAGTAGTAGGATACTCTTAGCAGTGCCAGTTGTGTTGACAGTTCGAGCAGCACGGTCTGTTGCTCGACGAATTTGTAGCAGTTCTGAAGCGAGTGCCGTGAAGTGTTTCCTTCAGTTTACAAATAGTAGTTGAACTCACGACGGTTTAAGTTAGGGGAGTGCATTAGGTAGTATAGCACTTAGCAGCCCCATCACTCAAACAAATCAGTAACAGCTTGCACTGTACGTGCTTGAGCATTGTCCTGCAAAATGATGGTAAAGTCCTGCAGAAAGTGTCATCACTTTTGTCTGTATGCTGTTCATTTTTGGAACTCAACCTACAACCATCTTAGAGACAGAAGTGATGACACTTTCTGCAGGACCTAATCATCATTTTTGCAGGACAGTGTTCAAGCATGTACTGTGCAAGCTGTTACTGATTTGTTTGACTGATGGGTCTGCTGTACTACCTACTGCACTCTTCTGACTTAAGCCCTCATGAGTTCAACTCAGATTTCTAAACTGAAAGAAACACTTCATGGCATTTGCTGCAGAACTGCCACAAATTCGTCAGGCAATAGACTGCGCCGCCCAAACTGTCAACACAACTGGCACTGCTAAGAGTAGCCTACGGCTTCCACATTGCTGGCAATGGGTTATAAACAATGCTGGTGACTACTTTGAAGGTCAGTAAAACTTTGAAACACGTACCTATTTTTTACGAGCTATAAATAAATAGTTGCCACTATTAAAATTCCAACCCTCGTATGTAAATGATCTACTGTCTAATGTACAACAAGCAGAATTAGTTCTTTTTGCAGATGACACCAGTATTGTAATCACTCCCAACATACATACAGAAATGGTGAACGAAGTTCTCAAAAATGGTATTCTGCGAATGGTCTCACCTTGAATTTCACAAAGACACATCATATTCAGTTCTGCACCCCAAGGGTTACTGCACCAGTATAAGTGTAACACGTGATGATGAAATAATATGTAGGGTGGAAACTTCAAAATTCTTAGGTGTCCATATTGATGAGAATTTAAATTGGAAAAAATGCATTTTGGAACTCCTAAAACAACTTAGTTCAGCCCTATTTCCATCTAGAATCATAGCAAATTTTGGGGAGAGAGAAATCGATGTTGTTGTTGTTGTCTTCAGTCCTGAGGCTGATTTGGTGCAGCTCTCCATGCTACTCTATCCTGTGCAAGCTTCTTCATCTCCCAGTACCTACTGCAACCTACATCCTTCTGAATCTGTTTAGTGTATTCATCTCTTGGTCTCCCTCTATGATTTTTACCCTCCATGCTGCCCTCCAATACTAAATTGGTGATCCCTTGATGCCTCAGAACATGTCCTACCAACTGATCCCTTCTTCTGGTCAAGTTGTGTCATGAACTCCTCTTCTCCCCAAGTCTATTCAATACCTCCCCATTAGTTATGTGATCTACCCATCTAATCTTCAGCATTCTTCTGTAGCACCACATTTTGAAAGCTTCTGTTCTCTTCTTGTCGAGAAATCAATAAGTTGACATATTCTGGTTATTTTCATTATTCAATAATGTCATGTGGAATAATGTTCTGGGGTAGCTCATCTTTAAGAAAGAAGGTCTTCATTGCACAAAACATGCTGTAAGAATAATATGTGGTGCTCGCACACTATCATCTTGTAGACATCTGTTTAAGGAGTTGGGCATTCTAACTACTGCTTCACAGTATATTTATTCTCTCATGAAGGTTTGTTATAAATAATCCACTACAGTTCAAAAGGATTAATGAGGTACACAATTACAATACTAGAAGAAAAAATGGCATGCATTACTCAACATCAAGGTTGTCTTTAGCACAGAAAGGGTCACACAGTGCTGCAAAAAAAATTTTTTTGACCTCTTACCCAGTGATATAAAATGTCTGACAGACAGCAAGGTAAAAATTGAAAATAAATTGAAAAATTTCCTCCCTGACAACTCTTATTCTGTAGAATAATTTCTATGTTTGTAATGTGTAAAAGTGGCAGGTAGGAACTGCTAACTCAATCTGTATCTCTTGTGTGTTTTTTTTTTTGGGGGGGGGGGGGGGGGAAGGGGGGGAATAATTATATGGTGGTGATTAGAGTACATGTAGATGTACAAATTAATATGTAAAATTACTCGTTCCATGTCATGACAATTTATTGTGCAAAACAATCCGTGGAACACGAAAGTAACTACCTTACTTACCCACCTGGCCTTAATTTACGTCATTTTCTTCCGTCTCAGCATTTCTTCACTGCAACTACTCTTTGATTCACTCCATTTTAGTTTTTTTACATCTTTCATTGTCTTACCAGTCTGTTTTTCACTCCCCCCCCCCCCCCCCCCCTCCCACCTCTGTTACGTACAATGTACTTAGCTTTTCACTCCTATTAACTCATGCATGATGTTTAAGCAGTAATCTCTGTCTGAATATTACCGTGTCTTCACTTTTTAAGTCCTCAGGTTTTCAAATCTCATCTGATGCAGTCCCCGAAAATCAGTCTTTATTTCTCACCCTGTATGGTAAGTCTGCCCTGACACACAGTTTTGGGCCACTTTTCTGAAATCTACCCCTTTTCCTTCACCCCTCTTCCTTCCCCTCCAACCCTTCTGCCATCAGTCAAACAAATCAGTAACAGCTTGCACAGTACATGCTTGAACACTGTCCTGCAAAATGATGATTAGGTCCTGCAGAAAGTGTCATCACTTCTGTCTCTAAGATGGTTGTAGGTTGAGTTCCAAAAACTGAAAAAGGAGCCACTGACTCTGTAAGCTTGTCAATTACAACTGTCTTTTGTGTGTGTTCTGCTGCCGCTTGGTGAGTACAAAATATTGTTTGGTTAATGTGTTAGTAGTCAGTGTAAACACAGTGGGCAATATTTTTCCGTGTCAAGTGTTAAAATTTTTTCAATATTCTGCATATTTCACATCACTGGATTTCTAGTGTAAAATATGCATTTTGGCAACACTGTTTCCAGTGTTCTTCTCTTCTGTTTATAACATACGAATGACTACCATTCTGCATTGAGTTTTGAGTTCAGTTTAACTTTTTGTTAGATACAATTTCAGTGAGGAAATGCAGTAGTGGAAATGTGAGGCGAAAGAAGATACAAGAAAGTGGTCTTTAAGAAAAGTGAAAAACACTTCACAGTTGTTGGAAATCTGGCAGAGGTATTACAGAAATATCTTGGTCCTCAAGTAACGGTATTACCATCACATCCATTGTGCAGGAGTTGCTACACTCACTGCAAGAAGAAATTTAGTGACAACCCACCAGAAGGATCATCACCTGAATGTGAAACTGAAGAAGACAGTAAAGATGTTTATATTCCTGGGTGTGAAGTTATTGATGCATCGAATGTTATCGTTACTGCTGTGGCCTACTATATCCCCCGTAAATGTACAGGAAAAGTAAGAAGCACAAGAAGGAAAAACAGTATGTGAAAAGAAAAGTGGAAGAAATTGAAATAAGTTTTACACACGCAGCGTCTTCAAAATTTTGTTAAGCGTATAATATAGATGCTCTTGGTGCAGAACCTGAAGATAGTGATATATGCCCAAAATGTGATGTGTAGTTTCAAAACCTAAATACTGCTGTCTTAGTAGCCACCTAGTCTGAGAAGGTACAGTTACTGACACTGATATCAGGTAGCTATTCTAAGCAGCAAATACATAAATAATACATACCAACTCTCTCACATCATTTGGTTTCAAAAGCTTGTAAAAATATGAGAAAGGTATTTCGATGTGCCCAGATTCTTACTGTGGGCATCCATTGCAAGATGATACGCTTACCATTGCTCTGTAATATTAACTAAATGATGACAAAAATTGCAGCTGGCAAAGTACTAACCAGATTGTTGATATCTCTGTTAGTGAAAATGGTGAAAAAGGTAAAATGATATATGAAAAGGCCAATAAAAGAAGCAATCTCATAATGAAAAAGGAGAATCCTAGTTTAAAAATTGATGCATTGTGGAAGGGAGGATAGTTGAAGAAGACAGTAAAGTGAGAAAAGTTTGTTACAGAGGTTAAGCATTGCATCATGAAAGTAATAGCTCACCATCATATTCAGAGGAAGGTCATAGCAAAAGTAAAATCAGCCTTATCTCGGAATACAGACACATTAGTTTCATTTCGACTGTGCGGAGAAACTGTTCTGTCCCTTTGCAGAACGAAATTCGAAGTTACCACTGGCACACATCACAGATATCAATATTCACAGGGGTTGCTCACTTCCTTGGAACATCACATTGTTTTGCTATTGTCAATGATGATCCCATTCACGGCAGTGCATGTGCATGCTATGCTGTCGGCATGATAATTATGTCATAGCATCTAGAGGGCACGCATTTTCCTATAGTGTGTATGTAACTGATGGTGGAGCATCTGATTTTAAAAATCTCTTTGAGCTTTGAGCTTGATCAGCACTTTAGAACGGGGGGGGGGGGGGGGGGGGGGGAAGAAAAAGAGGGGTTGATTTTGAACACCGGGGCGAATTTGGACAGTATGGCTTATTTGCTCTTTGTCACTGCAATAGAAACAAAGAGTTACTTATTTTAACGTCCGTGCGCCAGTTATTTTAAACGCAAGATTGCATTTATCGCTTTCCACAACTGTTATTTTGCATCAATTGTTTCCGTAGGTGAGTAATTGACAAACAGTCTCAATGTTAAAAATCTATGCATTATCATAAAGTGGAAACTTTCTATTGTTGCACCGAGCAGGAAGTTATTGTAACCATAATTGTCTATGTGCTCAGTAGCTAACAGCATTGAGACAATTTATGTAAAAGTTTGTAGAGTTTTCTTGTGTAAGGTTATAAAATAACAATGGGTTTTGTGAAACTGTGTACTGTGTGGGATGATTTCGGACAATGCCAAGAACATATAAGAGCAAGAGAAGTGCTACAGTAGGGTGTAATTATGACACAGAACTTTTAGATAAAGCTGTTCGTGATATTCAGAGTGGTAAATTATCGTACAGAAAAGCGTGTGATATGTATGGTGTACCTAAATCAACCCTACATAATAAAGTGCAGAAAGCACATCCAAAAAAAAATGGGAGGACAGCCAGTGCTAAATAAAGAAGAAGAATAAATGTTGAAGCAAAGTATCTTGAGAGCTGCACATTGGGGATTTCCCTTCACTAAACTGGATATTAGATATTTAGTTAAAGGCTACCTTGATAAATCTAACGGAAAAGAGAAGAAACTTCGTAATAATTTGCCAGGGGAAGAATGGGTGCATTTATTCCTCAAATGACAGTCAGAAGATCTTTCTGTTCACTTAAGCAAAAATATTAAACAAGCTCGTACAGACCTTATCTGTAATATATCAAATTCATTATATCATTCCATATCATTTATTCATAATAAAGGGCTACCTTAAAATGTGTAAAATGTCACCAAAATCGAATAAAAAGCACATAGAATTAATAAAAAAAAAAGGCAGTAACTGTCCGAATTCACCCTCTATGTACTGTAACTTTGGACAGAGATTTAAAAAACACGTGTGTCCTGAAATCACCCCAATCCATGGACTTTGGACACTTTAACTGCCTCAGATAAATCTACCTACACATACACTTTCTGGTTCTGGGATATTTTATTCGTTATACATATACCCTACCATTTCCATAACAATCAATTTAATCTAACAATATATACGAAAGTTACAATCAAAATAACGACAAAACTGTCCGAAATCACCGCATTTGACTGTGCGTGTGCGTGTGATGTTTTCCCCACAACGGAACATGGAAAAAGTGCATGTGATGGGGTAGGAGGGCTCTGTAATCTCCAACATAAAGCTGTTGATGCTGTTAGAGATGCTACAGGGTTTGTACACACCGTATCAACATTAGTCACAAACGTGACACTCTTAATTCTAAATGAAAATACATTAGGGGAATTCCATTTAAAAAAGAGAGAAGAGTTTTCTGCTATGAAGCCTGTGGTAGGAATTCAATCAAGTCACTACCGGGTTGCATCCCGGAGTGGCACATACATTGCAAGAACGGTTCTCCATGAAGTGCAGCTTGTTACTGTCTGTGAAATGCAGAGACTACAGTATACATAAGAAGATTGTGTAGCGAGCCACTTCATTTCTTGTGTGTATCACAATCAGTGGTGGGTGGGACAGATAATAAGTGTCTCTCATGAGCTGCAAAATATAACCATCTCCTTTATGATCCCTCATGGCCCTGCTAATGCTTTTAGAAGGCAATCATCAAAAGATCAGTGTGCAGTTTCCATTTCCAAAGTACTGCTTTTGTTAGATCATTGTGGTCCGTGTACAAATTCAGCTCGGCTATATAAGTTCAGTGAGAAGCAGATAAAAAAAGAACTCTTTTCGACAGTGCAGTGTTGATTGTTACATTGTAGGCAATTGTAATTAATGAAAAGTCATGAAGTAGTAAAATCATGACAGAAGGCAATAATGATTTGGTGAACAATATCACAAAAAGAAAAATGGGTATAAATATTCTATATCTCATTTTTGTTATAAAATGCTTTTGAACAAAATTATGAATTGTTTTCCCACTCACTTAAAATGTTGTAAATTAATTATTTCGATACAGAAAATACCATTTTTGCATGACATTTACTTAAAATCAGTGATCAGTTTAAATAGTTAAGTGTCCATGATTTTTTTGACCTTGAGAGGAGAGTTAGGTCTATCTTAAAAATTGTCACATATTTTGAACAGACAAGTATTGCCTACTCTGATTGTACATTCCCTAAGTGCAGCGACCAGCTAAGGTATCATGAAATTTTTAGAACATGCAGGTATGAGGGTTTTTGGAGAAAATAATTTCTAAATAATGAAAAAAATTTCAGATTCTTTCATGTTTATGTACAAGTATTTTGACAGTTTAAGAATTTCATGCGTTAGTGTCATAGCTGACTATTAGCAATCCTTCCATTTATCATTTTTTCAAGACAGTTAACATCCTGCGATTATTCATATTTTCAAAACATAATTTTGAAATTCGCAAAAAAGTTACCAATTTTCATGTTTATTTTTCCAAAAAAATGAAAAAAAGCTCAGTGTGTATGTATTAGCTATGTTTTATAGTATTGGGAGCAAAGTATTTATTCTGAATAAATCCAGATGTCTATCACTTTTGGTTTCTTTATTGCAATTTTTCAATTTCCCCTTTTGTTATGGCATTTTCATAACTACTCTCATTTAGAGAGGTCTGCAGCATTATAACAAATTATCATAAAATCAAAATATTGTAGTTTGAGAGGTATCATGTGGAATTTCAAGATATATTTTTTCAGCAAACTCTGAAATAGTGATGTGACACATTCACTCTTGACCTGTATGACTTGAGATGAAATCGCTCAGTAGTGTCCATCATTATTGCCTCTAGAGCATGGCGTTGTGGGTTTGATTCCTGGCTGGGTCAGGGATTTTTATTTGCTCTGGGCTAGGGGTTTGTGTTGTCCTAATCTTTTCATCTCGTCCCCCAGGTGCCAAAGTGACAGAGAGAAAGGCTTGCACAAGTCAGCTGAACTATCGCAGATTGGGTGTCTTGGGCGATAATGCCATACAATCATTTTATTTTCATTATATAATTGTAGAAGAGGAACAGATATAGCCAAAATGTCAAGAATGTTTGGCTGTTTCTAGGGAAATTGTAACAGCTGGGCTTTCTATTTAGCAAAAAACATTATTACTTGGGTAATAGACCAGATGTCTGGTTTAAAAATGTCAGGTTCTTCAACAGGCATAAGAGGACTCTCAAAATCCAGACATCTCAGCTAACTTCAGTACTTGTGAAATTTAGTTGTCAACATAGGGCATTGAGTTAGGACTGCAGGAAAGTATAAAGATGACCAGGATGGTGTGATAATTAGGTACAGTATACAAGAAGAGAATGGTGCAGAATTCCTATATTATTAACATCAGGTAACAAACACTTTTAAGCAAAATGTAGGGCTCTCCCACGTTTACCCGATTTCAGTTCTCCAATGGATAAACCTTGAGAGGGATGGTCATATTGGTATTAATGGGGTGCCAGACAATGGTTCAGATCACATCTGTGATTATGCAGCCAAGTGTTTCAGCTTTGGTATGACTGGAAATTATAGTCACATTATAATAAAGATTGTTGCTCTTTGATACACTGGTGTGAAAAAAGCTGTGGATCAATCATTCCAGTAACTTTTTACACAGAGACAGAAGACTCATTCATGAGCACACGGGTGTGTCTAACAAGAAGTATGAAAATGTAATATAAATGCAGATGAGTGGAAGAATAAACATAATTTCAGCACGTTTTCTAAATGTATCATACCATCACATTGACAATTGTGAAAGTTAAATGAGAACTCTATGGTGGTAGGAGTGCGGGTAGGCTACTACAAACTGCATAGTGAACGCATTATTGTGGCCAAGATAGACACGAAGCCCACGCCTACTACAATAGTACAAGTTTATATGCCAACTAGCTCTGCAGAAGATGAAGAAATTGATGAAATGTATGATGAGATAAAAGAAATTATTCAGGTATTGTAGGGAGATGAAAATTTAATAGTCATTGGTGACTGGAATTCAAGAGTAGGAAAAGGGAGAGAAGGAAACATAGTAGGTGAATATGGATTGGGGGGAAGAAATGAAAGAGGAACCCATCTGGTAGAATTTGGCACAGAGCATAACTTAATCATAGCTAACACCTGGTTCAAGAATCATAAAAGAAGGTTGTACACATGGAAGAATCCTGGAAATACTAGAAGGTATCAAATAGATTATAGAATGGTAAGACAGAGATTTAGGAACCAGGTATTAAATTGTAAGACATTTCCAGGGGCAGATATGGACTCTGACCACAATCTATTGGTTATGAGCTGTAGATTAAAACTGAAGAAACTGCAAAAAAGTGGGAATTTAAGGAGATGGGATCAGGACAAACTGATTAAACCAGAGCATAAGGGAACAGTTGTCACAAATGGGGGAAAGAAGCAGAGGATCAAGTAGGTAAAATGATGAGGGCTAGTAGAAATCCTTGGCTAACAGAAGAAATATTAAATTTAATTGATGAAAGGAGAAAATATAAAAATGCAGGAAATGAAGCAGGCAAAAAGGAATACAAACGTCTCAAAAATGAGATTGACAGGAAGTGCAGAATGGCTAAGCAGGGATGGCTAGAGGACAAATGTAAGGATGTAGAGGCTTATCTCACTAGGGGTAAGATAGATACTGCCTACAGGAAAATTAAAGAGACCTTTGGAGAAAAGAGAACCACTTGTATGAATATCAAGAGCTCAGATGGAAACCCAGTTCTAAGCAAATAAGGGAAAGCAGAAAGGTGGAAGGAGTATATAGAGGGTCTATACAAGCGTGACGTACTTGAGGACAATATTCTGGTAATGGAAGAGAATGTAGACGAAGACGAAATGAGAGATATGATACTGCGTGAAGAGTTTGACAGAGCACTAAAAGACCTGAGTCGAAACAAGGCTCTGAGAGTAGACAACATTCCATTTGAACTACTGACAGCCTTGGGAGAGCCAGTCCTGACAAAACTCTACCATCTGGTGAGCAAGATGTATGAGACAAGCGAAATTCCCTCAGACTTCAAGAAGAATATAATAATTCCAATCCCAAAGAAAGCAGGTGCTGACAGATGTGAAAATTACCGAACAATCAGTTTAATAAGCCACAGCTGCAAAATACTAACGCGAATTCTTTACAGACGAATGGAAAAAACTAGTAGAAGTCAACCTTGGGGAAGATCAGTTTGGATTCTGTAGAAATACTGGAACACGTGAGGCAATACTGACCCTACGACTTACCTTAGAAGAAAGATTAAGGAAAGGCAAACCTATGTTTCTAGCGTTTGTAGACTTACAGAAAGCTTTTGACAATGTTGATTGGAATCTCTCTTTCAAATTCTGAAGGTGGCAGGGGTAAAATACAGGGAGCGAAAGGCTATTTACAATTTGTACAGAAACCAGGGCAGTTATAAGAGTCGAGGGGCATGAAAGGGAATCAATGGTTGGGAAGGGAGTGAGACAGGGTTGTAGCCTATCTCCGATATTATTCAATCTGTATATTGATCAAGCAGTAAAGGAAACAAAAGAAAAATTCGGAGTAGGTATCAAAATCCATGGAGAAGAAATAAAAACTTTGAGGTTCGGCTATGACATTGTAATCCTGTCAGAGACAGCAAAGAACTTGCAAGAGCAGTTGAATGGAATGGAAAGTGTCTTCAAAGGAGGATATAAGATGAACATCAACAAAAGCAAAACGAGGATAATGGAATTAAGTCTGGTGATGCTGAGGGACTTAGATTAGGAAATTAGACACTTAAAGTAGTAAAGGAGTTTTGCTATTTGGGGAGCAAAATAACTGATGATGATCAAAGTAGAGAGGATATAAAATGTAGACTGGCAATGGCAAGAAAAGCGTTTCTGAAGAAGTGAAATTTGTTAACATCGAGTATAGATTTAAGTGTCAGGAAGCTGTTTCTGAAAGTATTTGTATGGAGTGTAGCCATGTATGGAAGTGAAACATGGACGATAAATAGTTTGGACAAGAAGAGAATAGAAGCTTTCGAAATGTGGTGCTACAGAAGAATGCTGAAGATTAGATGGGTAGATCACAAAACTAATTAGGAGGTATTGAATAGAATTGGGGAGAAGAGGAGTTTGTGGCACAACTTCACAAGAAGAAGGGACCTGTTGGTAGGACATGTTCTGAGGCATCAAGGGATGACAAATTTAGCATTGGAGGGCAGTGTGGAGGCTAAAAATCATAGAGGGAGACCAAGAGGTGAATACACTAAGTAGATTCAGAAGGACGTAGGTTGCAGCAAGTACTGGGTGATGAAGCAGCTTGCACAGGATAGAGTAGCAGTCTCAGGACTGAAGACCACAACAACAACACGGTGGTAGCTAACATACTATTGAAGAATTAGTAAAAGAAGAGAGGAAGTGGTTATGTGTAAAGTACTGTGTTGAACACCTAATTTTACACTGTTCCACAGTAATGGATATTAAAAAAAGAAGCAGGCCAGCAGTGCTGACAATGTATTTTGTACCAACAGTACATAATTCAAATTTTATCACCCAGAATATTCGTAAGATTCTCTAGAATTTAATAGGGAATAATTTTAGGGAATTTGATACTGATAATCTGTTAAACAGTGCATATGGAATACTAACAATGTTGTCCATGAACAGTTACAATCACAACCTTATAAAGATTAAAAACATGGTTTGTCAATGATAAGTTTTCATATCCAACAGCATCCAGTGATTTGGATGTAGAAAGTATTTATAAATGGTTTGCCTAGCCATGTAATTATTAACGAAACCCACTGTTCACATGAGTTTAAATATTAAAAGAACATAAGACACAACAGAAAGTATTTATAAATGGTTTGCCTAGCCATGTAATTATTAACGAAACCCACTGTTCACTTGAGTTTAAATATTAAAAGAACATAAGACACAACAGGACCATTTAGCCAGAATATTTAGGTATAATTTGCAGGTAGAAGTATGGCAAGAGATTAACCAAGCAGATATGAGAGATACGAATTTTTAACTCCCTTTTTAATTACATTTGTACAGCAGTATCTATTGTGTCATCGATTAAGACAGTCACTAAAATTTAATAGAAACATTATTAAACGCTGTATAAACTATTAAATTTAGAATCTTCTGCCAGGAAGATAGAACTCCATTTCTAAAGACTGGCTCTAATCAAAGAATGAAACTACTTTTCCTACAGTACTCCAAAAATAATTACACTGAACACAATAAGTATTACACAAAGAACTAACTGAAACTAGTCAAATATAAGCATAGCGAAGAAACAGATAAAAGCAGTAACACAGAATAGATTTATTTGCCAGATGACAACTGTGTCAAGTTACCAAATTGGAAAGTTGGTCACTAAATGCCGTGACCTCTTCCTAACAGTGACAGGGAATGTAGAAATTGGCAATACATAATCATTATTTTCGCTCTTGGACCCTATAGTCATGACCAATTTCAAACAATGGAAAGTTCAGATTGGAATACCAACAATATTATGAAAAATATTGATGGCTACTCACCATAAAGATAATGCATTGAGTTGCAGACAGGCACAACAAAAAGACTGCCACACGCTGAGCTTTCAGCCAAAGCCTTCGTCATAAAAAGGAAAAAAAACACACACATTCACAGAAGCGAGCACACCTCACATACATAACGGCTCACTCAGCTGCAGCAAGTGGAGGCAGCAGTCGTGTATCCAAGAATGACTGGATCATATTGCCAATGTGGTTTACTGAGTCACCAGTACCTTCATGCCAAAGTGTTACGGACAGCTCCATGTTGCGGCAAGTAGCACTCTGCAATCAGAGACAGGAGTGCTTCTGCATGAAGGTTGAAGTGCATACCAGCTACTGAGAGCCTTGTAGACTTTTGAGTGGTAAAGTAGCATGTCATCAGGAGATTAATGTGAACAGGAAGAAATCTGGTTGTAATTCATTCCGCAAAAATCATTGATTACAGTGGCGTACATCACAAGGATCTCAAAGAGCATTGTGATATGCCTCATTAAAGTTATAACAAGGGATGCTTATTCATGCGAATAAAGCAAGCATTGCCCAGAGCACAGCAGAGTAATTCTTCTAGATTGCCACCAATACCCCCAGAAGCCACCTTTCTTCTGCTACAAGCAGCTGCAAAGGGTATTGGTTGGAACTTCTCTTGTATTGGCAACAAAGGTTGTAGATGCCCTTTATCTACACGGTAACAGGACACGGTATTGTCTGTGGCATGTTATGTTTCAGTGGCTGGCAGCCTGCAGTTCACAGCCAGTCCCTCGAAACTTACCTTGTGCATCCTGCAAAGCTATCATTATTTTGGTCTGATACATAAGATGAAACTACCAGAGGTTTCATATGTTTTTTATACAAAAATATACAGTCAGAACTGGAGCCAGTAGGTTCAATGCAGTCAGTGTGCTTCACTGTTAACAATGACACCACATTTATATTTTTGGTCGCAGACTAATGTGGGACCATCCACAGCGACATGATTACAAAAGTAAAATCGGGTATTACATTTTTTTAATGTTTGTCATGCAGCACAAGAGATTTATTACAAAGAAATGTATAGTATAGAAGTGTTTCTTCTTCAGGTTGCAGTGCCTTTTTCACCAACTGCACTGCACTGTAGTTAGTCAACACTTTTATGGATGCACTTCAAATGTTGCAATAGCAATATAATGAAAAGGATAGTTTCTGCTTACTATACAGAGGAGATGCTGAGTCACAGAAAGGCACAACAAAAAGATTGTCACAGTCTCTGGCACC